>NC_057723.1:75928832-76033042 GCF_004010195.1 Chiloscyllium plagiosum
TTTTGTATTCCAACCCTCTTGAGATAATTGATAACATTGCATTCGCTTTCTTAATCACGGACTCAACCTGCATGTTTACCTTTAGAGAATCCTCAACTAGCACTCCCAGATCCCTCTGTACTTTGGCTTTCCGAATTTTCTCACCGTTTAGAAAGTAGTCCATGCTTGTATTCTTTTTTCCAAAGTGCAATACCTCGCATTTGCTCACATTGAATTCCATCAGCCATTTCCTGCACCACTCTTCCAAACTGTCTAGATCCTTCTGCAGCCTCCCCACTTCCTCAGTACTACCTGCCTGTCCAGCTAGCTTTGTATAATCGGCAAACTTCGCTAGAATGCCCCCAGTCCCTTCATCCAGATCATTAATATATAACGTGAACAGCTGTGGCCCCAACACTGAACCCTGCGGGACAGCGCTTGTCACCTGCTGCCATTCCGAAAAAGAACCTTTTATCCCAACTCTCTGCCTTCGGTCAGACAGCCAATTCTCAATCCATACCAGTAGCTCACCTCGAACACCATGGGCCCTCACCTTGCTCAGCAGCCTCCCGTGTGGCACCTTATCAAAGGCCTTTTGGAAGTCTAGGTAGACCACATCCACTGGGTTTCCCCGGTCTAACCTACTTGTCACCTCTTCAAAGAACTCCAACAGGTTTGTCAGGCACGACCTCCCCTTACTAAATCCATGTTGACTTGTTCTAATCCGACCCTGCTCTTCCAAGAATGTGAATATAAAGTCATTAAACACAAAATAGCTTAAACAGCTGCTGTAATTTTATAGAAATTTAGTAATTTGATATTGTTCGATATGTACAATCCAATAATTCAGTTTAAATCTGAGAACCACAGTATGTCATTCCTGAAGTGTGGGGTCCAAAACTGGGAATGTGTACACAGTCTCCAACGTGATCACTTTATGCTGAATAGCGTAATGTACTGCCTACAGTACATTAACATGTACCAATTATAATACATTGAGTAACTATACAGCATTTAACAACATAATTTAGATGATAATCTTGACATTATCTACAGAAAATTGTATTGTTTGCCATTTGTTTTGGCCATATGTCACCATCGCTGCTGGAATTTTACTATACACTATTGGTTTCCCTGCTAATATTAATATTTATTATCCTGATATCTCTATCTCATCATTCCTGTCACACAGAAGGAAATAAAGCAGCACAATGAAATTGTGAATATTAGGTGAATTAAGTGCAGAGAAACTTCAATTATCCACACACTGCTTTTATCTACACTTTCAATTATTTGTAAGAGTTTCTGAGGGAGTTGCGAGGCCAGTCAAAGTACAAGCTTAGTTTTGCAATTGAGCGTTTTGAATTGATTTTCACAGACTCTGGGCTCTTGATCCCACGGGATACAAAGCTGTTACTTGGATGTCCAGTACCTGATCGAATTTATTAACCTTGCACCCCTGATATCTGGTGTTAAGTTAAAAGACCCGTGGGAATTCAAGCCTCAGGTCTGCAAGACCGAGGTGTCTTAGATTGCTGGTATTTTTCTTCCAGAAGAATGTTGAAAATGGAAAACGATACTGAGAACGTGATTAAGCAATCTAAACAGAACAGTTGGAAACTGAAAATAATTCACTCTGCCAACCTATGTAAAGTGGACTCAATTATCTGCCAATTTGCATGATCTGTCAAGAGGAGATCTATTCCATTAGGGCAGATAATTGAGGTTCTCCTGTTAAATAGACATTATATATTAGAATTGATAACAAATGGCTGGGAGTGATTTCGTTGTTCCACTGAATTACTGCCACATAATCTCCCACCACATCTCCATTGTCCAACATTTAATATTGGTCAATAGCTTTGGGAGATACAGGCAACATTATCTATTAAGTCTTTAAAACTGCTTACTCAACCCCTTCCAACTATGTTAACTCATTAGAGTCATAGAGTTGTACAGAATGGAAACAGACCCTTCGGTCCAACTTGTTCATGCCAACCACATATCCTAAACATGCTGACCAGATATCCTAAATTAATCTAGTCCCATTTGCCAGCATTTGGTCCATATCTCTCTAGATCCTTCTTATTTATATACCCATCCAGTTGCCTTTTAAATGTTGTAATTGTACCAGCCTCCACCACTTCCTCTGGCAGATCATTCCATACACGTACCACCCTCTGTGTGAAAAAATTGCCCCTTAGGTCCCTTCTAAATTTTTTCCTCTCACCTTAAACCTATGCCCTCTTTAGACTACCCCAACCCAGGGAAAAGAAAACTTTATCTATTTACCCCATCCATGCCCCCTACTTGATTTTATAAACCTCTATAAGGCCACCGACACTCCAGGGAAAATGGTCCCAGCCTATTCAGTCTCTCCCTATAGCTCAAACCCTCCAAACCCAGCAACATCCTTGTAAAGGTTTCACAACATCCTTCCTGTAAGCAGAGAGACCAGAGCTGAATGCAGTATTCTTGAACTAATCAGGGCATCTTCACAAAGCTGTCAGACCGAGCACCAAACTTGGAAAAACGTGATCAGTTTTAAGGAACACTTCCAGAAACTAAATGTCATGAAAGGTGGTCTCTTTACCAATGGGAGAAAGAATCCTAGAAACAGAGAGCTAACCAGGAGATCATTCAGCCAACCATGTCCATGCTGGCTCTTTGAGAGGTCTACGACCAGTTAGTCTCACTCCTGGACTCTTTTATCGTAAACCCTGCAACGTTTCCCCTTTGAACTTTCACCCAATCTGCTCTGAAAGATACAACCAGTCCTGCTTCCACCACACTCTCAGATAGTAGACATCAACCATAACAGCTCACCAGGTGAAATAATAGTCTTCCCATGTTCCTTCTGGTGTCTTTGCAAAATGCTTAAAATCTGCATCCTCAGCTCGGGGTGTGCCTGCCGGTGAAGGGTCTGGTGGTGCAGTGGTAGGGGTGTGCCTGCCAGTGAAGGGTCTGGTGGTGCAGTGGTAGGGGTGTGCCTGCTGGTGAAGGGTCTGGTGGTGCAGAGGTAGGGGTGTGCCTGCCGGTGAAGGGTCTGGTGGTGCAGTGGTAGGGGTGTGCCTGCCGGTGAAGGGTCTGATGGTGCAGTGGTAGGGGGTGTGCCGGCTGGTGAAGGGATATGGGCCAAATGTTGGCAAATGGGACTAGAATAGTTTAGGATATCTGGTCGGCATGGACGAGTTGGACCAAAGAATCCATTTCCATGCTGTACCTCTTGATGACTATGTGTGGGAAATATACCCCATTTGTCTGAATGTCCTCCTGAGGATAGACTGAGACACTTGGGGCTGTTTTCATTAGAGAAAAGAAGGTTTACCAAAGAATCCATTTCCATGCTGTACCTCTTGATGACTATGTGTGGGAAATATACCCCATTTGTCTGAATGTCCTCAGTAACTCACCAGAGATGGTGATAAAAGAAAGACCATTCTGATTGTCACAGCTCCTCATCCCTGCAGATCTGTGCTGTGACAGATGTGTGGTTTGTCTGATTTTACCGCAGGTAAGGGAAACACAAAGCTTGACATTGCAACACGATCAGGCTGTTCCCAACAAAACATGTGTGAGGTCTTCATTTAATGTGCACTCTAATTACAATGGACACTCCAAGCTGGTTTGGGTTTGGTTAGAACAATAGACATAGAAGTATTTTAAGCAGTCAAGGGTTTTGTATTCCTGCAAAAACAAACCACTGCAGTGCTTATTATAATAGCAGAGTAATAGCAGTGTAACTATTCCAACTGTCAAACTTTCTCCTGCCCCTTTAATGGTTGTTTTGGCATTGAGAGGTGGTCACCGTTCTATAGAGGATCAAAACTCAAGTTGACAAAGATCTGGCTCATATCCAGTGAGAAATGCGAGCGTTTATAGCTTCACAGGACACGACTTGACAAGAATCGATTATGTCGACAATCTCAGGCACAAACAGCAACCCTATTTCATTCAATTCGTGAATGTTTTTTGAAACATCTTCGACTTATATTCAGTTAGCATATTTCGACACAGCACGACATCCCAATGTGATTTCAATGACAAAAATGACACCAAATAAAATACCAACATCACAGAAAGAGATGTTGCAATAGGTGACTAAAAGTGAGCAGAGGAATGTATAAGGAGCATCTTTAAACATTTAGAACATTAGACCATAAGACAGAGGAGCAGAAATTAGGCCATTCGGCCCATCGCCATTCGATCATAGCTGATCAGTTTCTCAACCCCATTCTCCCGTTTTCTCTCCGTAACCTTTGATCCTCTTGGAAATCAAGAACTTAGCTATCTCTGTCATCAACATACTGAATGACCTGGCCTCCACAGCCTCGTGTGGCAGTGAATTCCACCGATTCACCACTCTCTGGCCGAAGAAGTTTCACCTTATCTATGTTCTAAAAGGGCTTCCCTTTACTCTAAGACTTTGCCCTCAGGTCCTAGTCTCTCCTCCAATGGAAACATCTTCCCAATGTCCACTCTGTCCAGGCTGTTCAGTATTCTGTAAGTTTCAGTCAGATCCTCCCTCATCCTTCTGAACTCCATTTGAGACTGGTAAAGAGATGGAAAGGTTTCAGGAGGGGATTTTAAACAAAGGTTATAGCAGCTGAAGGCATGGCTCATGATAGTGAAGCAATTACATTTGGAAATGTGCTAGAGGCCAGAACTGGAACACTACAGAAATCTCAAAAGCATGTAGGGATTGTGGCAACTTCACAGTTATGGAGGAGTGAGACAACAGGTGAATTCTGAACTAAGGATATGGATCTTAAAATTGATGTGTTGTCAAGTGGAATGCTTTGGTGTGCTAAAGAGTGAGAGGCAACTAAGATTTGGAGCAATTTAAGATGAACACAGCCAGAGCTTTGGAGAAAGGTGGGGAGGGGGGAAATGGGAGGCTAACCAGGAGTGCATCAAGTCTAGAAGTAAGTAAATTGCTGTTTTTGGTTTCAGTACCTGATCTGCTAAAACAGGGAAGAGTTAAATGATGTGATACAAATGAATACAGCTGACCAACCTGTCAATCAAATAAGTCAGCCAGATAGCCATTTCTTCAGTCAGCTTCAAAGGTTTCAATGTATCCATTTTTAGAGTGATACGGCTGAGTAATGGCATCGCATTATGAATGCTTGGCTGAACTCCAAACCTACTAATGGATTCCATTTAGTGGGGGTATTTATATAGCTGTGAAGAGGCATTTAGCTTTGTTTCATTTACAGTTTTATGAACTTAACAGAGATGTGATATTTCATTGAATTTACTTTTCAATGCATATGTATTTATTTGGGCAAGGGAAAGTGTTTTTAAGAAGATTAAAGCTTACATTCAATTGCAGTACAAATGCTTGTTATGATTAATGGCTTTATGAGCATTTCAAAGGCTTGCTAGTGTTATTATGGGGCACATTGGTTCTCTAGTGGATACTAGAGGAATGGGTATGGGTGAGGCATTAATATTTTGGATGCAGCATGGGTATTAAGGGGTGGCATGGGGTGAGTGAGGGTGAGGGCTAGGGGTCTGGCTTCTAACAGAATAATGGGAAATGTGGAGGGGACTGGGTGGGGTGGGGGGGGGGAAGCAGAGTCATTGAATAACAGTCATCACCTCAATGAATGGCAGTACAGAACCTATTTCCACACCCATCTAGGAATAAATGAACACTGAAACATCAAATCAGTAAAATTGTTAGCTATTTCACAAGAGAGTAAAAAGTCAAGAAAGGGGACTGGGTCACATTGTCTAATAAGACAATGCAAAATAAGAGAGAAGGTTCCCAGTGTCCTGCTGAGAATATAGTGGCTACATTATCGACGACACAAGTCGAATGAAATTGTCAACATGCTTGCCTTCATTGCTCAGTCCTTTGAGTTTAGGAGTTGGGAGGCCATGTTGAAGTTGTACAGAACATTAGTGAGGCCTCTTCTGGAATACTGTGTCCAGTTCTGGTCGCCCAGCTATAGGAAAAATATCATTAAGCTGGAGAGGGTTCAGAAGAGATTTACCAGGATGTTGCCAGGTATGGAAGGTTTGAGTTATAGAGAAAAGCTGGACAGGCTGGGATTTCTTTTCACTGGAGGGTAGAAAGTTAAGAGGTGTTGTGGTTCTGTTCGCCGAGCTGGAAGTTTTTGTTGCAAACGTTTCGTCCCCTGGCTAAGCGACATCATCAGTGCTTGGGAGCCTCCTGCGAAGCGCTTCTTTGATGTTTCCTCCGGTGTTTATAGTGGTCTGTCCCTGCCGCTTCGGTTGTCAGTTTCAGCTGTCCGCTGTAGTGGTTGGTATATTGGGTCCAGGTCCATGTGTTTGTTGATGGAGTTTCTGGATGAATGCTATGCCTCTAGGAATTCCCTGGCTGTTCTGTCTGGCTTGCCCTATGATAGTAGTGTTGTCCCAGTCGAATTTGAATTCGACTGGGACAACACTACTATCATAGGGCAAGCCAGACAGAGAACAGCCAGGGAATTCCTAGAGGCATGGCATTCATCCACAAACTCCATCAACAAACACATCAACCTGGACCCAATATACCAACCACTACAGCGGACAGCTGAAACTGACAACCGGAAGCGGCAGGGACAGACCACTATAAACACTGGAGGAAACATCAAAAAAGCGCTTCGCAGGAGGCTCCCAAGCATTGATGATGTCGCCTAGCCAGGGGACGAAACGTTTGCAACAAAAACTTCCAGCTCGGCGAACAGAACCACAAGAACGAGCACCGGAGTTACAAATCTTCGCACAAACTTTGAAGTTAAGAGGTGGTTTTATAGAAGTTTATAAAATAATGAGGGATATGGATAGAGTTAATGTAAGTTGTCTTTTCTCTTGGAAGGCGATTTCAACATGAGAGGGGGCACATTTTTAAAGAGAGTGAGGTTTAAGAAAGACACAGGGGCAACTTTTTTACACTGAGGGTGGTTCGCGTATGGCATGAACTTCCTGAGGAAGTGGTGGATGTGAGTACAAATGGAACATTTAAAAGATGTTTGGGTATGTACAGGATTAGGAAAAGTTTGGAGGGATATCGGCCAGAGCAGGCAGGTGGGACTAGTTTAGTTTGGGATTACGTTCGGCATGGACTGGTTGGACCGAGGGGTCTGTTTCTGTGCTGTATGGCTCTATGACATGGTAAATGGGACAGATCAGTTGTCACTCTAAGAATGCCATGACTATTTTCATTTAAGTTCCCATCTTCGGCTCATAGTTCATCAAAGTTTCTAATGGCACCTTTATAAGAAATTAATGCTCTAGAATATACAAGAAGTTGAAAAGTTTGATCCGACTCCGAAAACAAAGATAGCAGAGAGTGATATAAGCCTCAGGATAAATGGTAATAGTGGTTCATCACTGAGAGTGCATGAAGTGACTTACAGTCTTTCCAATTGCTTCAGATCCTGAAAGGCTCCTCTTTCAATTACATTGATCTGGTTCTCCTCAAGATGTCTGCAAGAAAACAAAGGAAGTGGTCAGCCGTTGGATCTCCTCTCTCTTTTCACTTGTGTCCCCAAAGTAAGGATAAAGCTTTCACTGAAAACAACAAATGCTGGAGATCACAACGGGTCAGGCAGCATCAATGGAGAGACAACAAGCTAAAGTTTCAAATCTTGATGACTCTTATCAGAACTCTGATGAAGAGTCATCTCGACTCAAAACATTAGCTTGTTCTCTTTCCATGGATGCTGCCTGACCTGCTGTGATCTCCAGCTTTTGTTGATTTCAGTACAATTTCCAGCATCTGCAATAATTGGCTCCTGTAAAATTTTCACTACTTGTGTAACCGGTGTTATGGACCAGACCAAACACCCTCAAAATATTCAGAAGATAGCCCAGACCCTAACCTTTCCTTATTTTGAAGGTAAACGTAAGATGCAATTTGATTGGTCAAACTGCCAGATTTAAAGCAAAGCACACTTTAATCATCCATTGTAGTTAAAATACAGCAAAAGAAAGAAGGAATTGGAATTACTTAATTCTATTAGAAAACGTAAAGGAATAATTGATGCAGTAACTATTACTACTTAACTGTTCCAAAATAGTAACATCCTGTAAACACACATTTGGCAAAAAGGCCAATTCAGAAAACAAATTTGTTTTGCATGCAACTCTAATAGCAGGAACAGAACCCCTAGCTTTTAGCTGTAAACAAGAGAGAGGAAAATAGCTTTCACTTCTTCAAGACCACCACAGCAACTACTGCTGAAAACTAAAAATTAAAAATCCTGGTTCTGTGGGAGCTTGAGCACACCCACTCAGGCTGCTTCTATTGTTCCAATTTTAAAACAAAAAGTTCTCACAAACTGTTTACTCCAGTGGTTCTGGTAGACAGCTCATGACCTTTGACTTAAAGCCTCTCTTCAAAACAACACAGAACAAAATACATCTCTTTAAGCCTCAGTGTTGTCACGCCTGTGATATTATGCTGTGACAGGGCAAGGCTCCTGATACAAGAGATTATTCATGACTCCATGCATCATACTCAGCTTGTTCTGAGCAAAACTGGCAGCAATAGCAAGACACTCATGCCCACAACTCTTTGAATGCAAAGTCATTTTTGATTTCAACCTTTTCAATAACCCTCAAGATATTCTCTGACGAAACCTGGCACTTCCATCTGAAAACAACACAATCTTTCATCTCCGAAGGGATATTTGCTGATGAGAGGGTAAATTCCACTGACCACAGACTTTTAAGTCTGGGCAATATTTTGATGGAAACAATGAGAGGTTATATTTGTGTATTGATAAAGGTAGATTGTATTCTGAATAGCAGGGTTCTGGCTTGGAAAGCATTTTTCACTTTTTGCTCCTGGTGTCAACGCTCAGTGTTGCCATGTCAGTTCCAGTTAGAGACAAGGTGCCCTGAAAAATATGCCTTGATTCCAACTTGTAATACCATTGGAATGGGAATGCAAATAATGGGCCCAATGGTCACTGGGAGCTATATTAAGACTGTAACCTTCTGGACTCAATATTGACTTCAATAGCTTTAGTACTTGAGCTCCCCCATGTCCTTATCCCAACCTCCACACACCGTGCCTTGTTATCACACAGTCTGCTGTTACACACCACCCATGTTAGCCACTAGTGGACCTCATTAACAGCTATTCACCCTCCTAGGCAGATTGTTCTTTACTCCTTTGTCTGTCTAACTGCTCGTCTCTCTCTCTCTGTTTGGGCTCTATCCATCATTTACTCCTTACCTTCACCCGCATCCCCACGCCCCCCACCACTCCAGCATCATCTGCATATAAACCAACACATTCCTAACTACCATCAGTTCTGAGGAAGGGTCACACAACCGTTAACTCTGATTTCTGTCCACGGATGCTGCCGGACCTGCTAAGCTTTTCCAGCAATTTCTGTTTTTGTTTCTGATTTACAGCATCTGCAGTTTTTTCTGTTTTAATATTAAGAATGTATTGTTAGTTCAACAGAAATGTGTTCCCTTTGCAGCACTATATTAAGGCCTGTGATTCAAAGACCCGGAGAAGAGAGAGAGAAAAGGAAATTATCTCCTGCTCTCCATTCTCTATCTGTAATAATGCATGATAGTGTTTAATAAAACAGTACAAAAGCAATAAATTGATATGGACATTGCTGAGACAATCGTTTTCATTTCCATGGGACAAGAGATGGTCATCCTATTAGTATGAGCTGTGTGCAACAGCTAGAATTAAAGATACAGTATCTAAACCATTGCTCTACCCCACCCTCTCAAGTCAATGCTGATATCCCAACTTTACTGGCTATTTTAGAAGGAGGAAGTGAGGACTGCAGATGCTGGAGATCAGAGTCGGAGTTTACTGTGTGTGTCATACAATCTCAGACTGTCAGTGTCAGAAGGATTCCATCAGCAGCACCATATCAATGTGGCTTTCAATTCATTTTGCAATGATAATCATTACTAACACGTGTGATTTTGATTTATGTTGTACCACATCCTTTTTCAAAACCCTTGACAATATTCCCTTGAGATCATCACACAAAGATCCTGCACAGAAGCACAGGAGCCACACAGACAACAAGATTATAAGTTTGTATTCTGCTCTCGACTAAATTGGTTCATCTCAACAGATTTTAAAAGATTCGAGAAATACTCCCATCTAAAGCTGAGGCCGAATTATTACCGAGACTCATGTCGATATTACAGGTATTATCACAGGGCATTTGGTCATAGCTACTGCTGCGTTGACATTGGACATAAAATATTCTTGTTTAACTAATGGCAGGTGTCTTTTCCTTAAGATGGGAGATTTAAAGACTGGGGTATTTTTTAAGGTGAGTTAAAAAGGCAGGGTGGTTTGCACGTGGAATGAATTTCCTGAGGAAATGGTAGGTGTGGGCATAATTGCAATGTTTAAAAGACATCTGGATAAGTACACGGATAGGAAAGGTAGAGAGGGATATGGGCCAGGAGCAGGCAGGTGGGACTGGTTTAGTTTGGGATTATGGTCAACATGGACTGGATGGGCCAAAGGGTCTGTTTCTGTGCTGTATGACTCTATGACTCTATAATCGTTTATGGGGACAGCACAAATCAAATGAATTCTCTGCCTCAGTTTCTATTCCAAATTTCCGTTCATTATCTTTTGTTGGAAATTTTGTTGGGTATGCTCAAAACAACAGCTCTTAATGTTAAGATAGTAATGCAAAGGAGCCCACAGAGTCTGATCAGAAAATATGGTTTAAGACCGGAGACAGGAAATTTGAAAATTTATGAAGAAGCGTGTGAAACAATCTTTATTTGTTGTTTTCGAAGGATTGAATTTAGAACTACCAATTCCATGACATCTCTTACGTCATTACCTCCTCGTTGTTTTTGTTGTACAATTTTAAATGGCATTGTGCTTTTAATAAAGATCTGCAATAACATTCAACATGAATACTCTGTGAAAAAGATGGCAATGCATGCTTGCATGGTTTAGTCTGGAAATCGCAAACTGTTGTCAGTGATATCCTGCTCCTCTGCAGGGTGCAATGATGCAGCCTTTTTATCTGAAATAGGTTTTGGCCCAGAAATCAATGATTGATGCTACAGTTTTTTCCACACTGTTCTTGTTATTAAGCGCACTGAAAATGTTATGTTGAATGAGGTCTGACTGAGCTTTTTCTAGGCGACTGAATCACAATTACTGCTGAATAACCACCCTGGCCCTGAAAGACTCCTTTGAGAAATAATTCATGATATTAAAAAAAAGGATCTGTTGAAAATGTATTTTACTACGTAGTTCGATGATATTTTAGCTTCAGCTTCACTCCCATGGACATGTGCCAATCTTTATTTCACTCTCTGTAAAATGATAAAAAGAGGTTAAACAAAAAAGTATTTTTATCAACCTATTCCTTCGAATAAAGGGAAGACCTTTTGGAACAGAGATGAGGAGAAATCTCTTTAGCTGGAGAGTGATGAATCTATGGAATGTATTGCCACAGAAGATTGTGGATGCCAGGTCATTGAGTATATTGAAGACTGAGACAGATAGATTCTTGAGTATCAAGAGATCAAGGGTTACAGGGAGAATGCAGTTGAGAATCGTATCAGCTATGATTGAACAGAGCAGACTCGATGGGCTGAATGGCCTAATTTCTGCTCCTACGTCTTATGGTCTTATTCAAAGTAGCTATTACACACTCCTGGAACAGGTGAGACTTGAACTCAGTCCTCCTAGTTTAGGGATATGGACACTACCATGGCACCACAAGATTTAAAAAAGATAAATAGTGTATTTTTACTTTTTGTTGTTTTTGATTCTGAGAATTGCTTACATTACTTGGTGGCCTACTGTTGCTGAACAGCAGAAACGTCCTTGTACTGAATCCAGAATGATTTTTATTACAGATTAGTAGAAATTGTCATCTCAGAGCTTACTACAGTATATCTTTCTGGACAACTTTCTTCAAGTTCAGCAGCAAGAACTGTTGCCTTGCCTCTGATGCAAAATCCGAGTCAAAAAAATCTAGGGACTGAAATGCACTGTGAAGATATTGCAAATGTAGTGCGACTTTGTGAGCTACTGATTTTAGTTGTATACAAGCTAAACACAATGCCTTTAATTCAAACTCTTTTGGAATTGCAGTTTTTAAATAAAAAAAAACGTTTGTGTGTGCAAACTACAAATAATGTCTTTACTTCAAACTATTTGAGAATTGCAGTTTATAATAAATAAAGCAAAAGTTTGTGTATCTAAACTATAAATAATGCCTCTACCTCAAACTATTTGAGAATTGCAGTTTATAATAAGTAACAAAAATTAGACAACATACTGCATGTGATTTCCAAACATTTGGGTATATTAAATAATACTAATTCGGTAAGTGAACTGAGATGATGAAATAATGGTATACATAAGGCATGCTTGGAGGATCCAGCCGGTCTGGATAATCAGTCAATGCTAATGCACCGAAAAATTGCATTTGATGAAAGACACCATTCTGTCAGGAGTTGCAAAACATTGTGTGTAAGTTACTAAATTTCCTATACATCAAAAGCAGAAGCACTATTAGCAGCTCTCTGCTGAGACTACATGATATTGTGAGTTACTACACAGCCCAAGCATTCCTGGGGCTTTGGCTTGTATTCAGACAAGACAAAATATGCAAAGACCTCTCACTGATGACTGATGAAGACATTGGGCAACATGTGTTTCAGCTATCTGAGCACAGGCCCTGCAAGCACCAAACAAATCTCTGCTCCCCTAATGGCACAAAGAATTTGGGGAGAAAAGGACAGAATAAAAACAGGCTGTTGTGTTTTTTATTGGTCATTTACAACTTTTTGCAAGGGGTCTCAGACACGGGTTGGAATTTACTTACAAAACCCGGAGATTCTTCAGCCCAACAAAGTCCATCTTTGAAATCCGTGTGATGTTGTTCTTGTCCAGATCACTGTGAAATAGAGAAGACCAATTGATAAGAGGCTTTTGTATGGGGTTAGCATTGGCATAAGTGACTCCAAACAATAGAAGTTTACCAAATGCAGAACAATTTTAGCATCAAAATGTATTATTGAGCCTCCTAAGTATGCTGTTACAGCTTCAATTAATATGTCAGACATGGGCACAAAGATATTTTCCCATTAAATAGCCTTCTTCACAGTTTACCTCCAGTTTATGCCATGAGCTATGATTACCTCTGGATCTTTATTCAGCTCAACCAACAGCTCAATCACCTTAGAGACTTATTCATTCAGATCACTGCTACCCACATTTTTGGTTTGGAATTATGATCTTTTGACAATATTTCCACATGAATGGAAAATAACAAAAGCTTGGCCCTGTGAAAAAATTGGCAATAGATTTATCAAGAGTCAATTTCACATGCTGGCATGAACCGATTTCAACCGTTAGTGTTTAATAGGCCGTAAGTTACAAAAGAGCAAACATCTGCTAAACGTGGTTACAACAGCTTGATCAATGCTGAAGTTTAGTTGGTGTCCATCCAAGCTTTACTCACAGATTATGAATTATTCCATTGAAATTCTACCTAGTGACTCACTGCCAACCATCTATTATCCTGCAACTAATGGAAGGAACAAAGGGAGGATGGGCTCAGCCAGGATTGAGGAGGATCATTTTGATTAAAGTGTGTGGCTATTGCTCTGTAATTGCATTCAACTCTTAAGCCCATCTCTTATCTACAGCTCCATTGTGTTGGCACTTTATGGTTCCTCATGATATGGATAGTCCCTTGGGTCTTGCATTTATCTGCCTTACCTGAGTCCATTGTAGCAACGATGCTGATATTTCCCCATCTTTTCAAGGGTAGGAGTGGGACCTTCACACATCAGAAAGCAAACCTACTCTCAAAGAAGAAGGATTTTGTTGGCGATTCCTATCTTTTAAGAGACCTCACCTTTGTCTCAATCAAAGCATTCAGCCTCGCCTCTGTGTCAGGAGGTTATGGGTTCAAGTCCGACCCCAGAGAGAAATAATTTAAACTGAAACTTCGCTGTGTCGCGTTGTTGTGCTACCATTTGGGCGAGATGTTAAACCATGGCTCTATTTTGTTCCTTTAATTGAATAGAAAAGATCCCTTCTCACTATTCAAAGAAGGTTTGGGAGGTCTTACTCATGTCTTGGGTAATATTTTTCTTCTGACTGCCAAGAGGGGCATGGATAGGATAAATAGACAAAGTCTTTTCCCTGGGTTGGGAGAGTCCTGAACTAGAGGGCATAGGTTTAGGGTGAGCGGGGAAAGATATAAAAGAGACCGAAAGGGCAACTTTTTCACACAGAGGGTGGTACATGGATGGACGAGCTGCCACAGGAAGTGGTGGAGGCTGGTACAATTGCAACATTTAAAAAGCATCTGGATGGGTATATGAATAGGGAGGGTTTAAAGGGATATGGGCCGGATGCTGGCAGGTGGGACTCGATTGTGTTGGGATATCTGGTTGGCATGGACAAGTTGGACCGAAGGGTTTGTTTCTGTGCTGTACATCTCTATGACTCTATGACATCACTGATAATATGGTTGTTGTTATTTTGTTATTTGTGGAATTTTGCTTTGTACAACTTGGCTGGTGGGTTTCATAGAATCCACACAGTGTGGAAGCAGGCCATTTGACCCACTGGGTCCACACTGATGCTACATGGGTGACTACAATCCAAAAAGAATGACTGGCTTGGCGCTTCCTGAAGACACCATTGGGTCCACTGAGACACAACTTCTTTCCTTTTTGCTGTTTTTCCCTAAATGGATATAAATTCTTCATTTTAACATGCATTTTGTACACTTTACAGAGCACCAGCACATCAGTGAAGTCAAACCCAGAGCACTGCCTCACAAAAATACAATTCCAACCACACCAACGTCCCTGAAGAGTATTTGAACAGATGGGCAGGCTTTGAAACTTTAGCCACGTAGAAAGAAGCATTTGAAATCTGACATTCCTGATTTGCCTCAGTGATCAGTTTGATTACACGAATTGTTCCTGTACCTGCACACAGGTCAGCCCCCTCTTGGGTAAACACACACAATGGACTACAAAGGACTTTAAATGCTCTCAGAAAGCACACTGCAAATTCAACACTGGTTCAATTCCTCAGAGTTGGGAATAAAGTTGTCATTCTGCAGTTCGGCCTGGATGCCTTACACCTCAAGTACCCATCACGTTTCACTTGGTGGTTTCTGAGGTCCCCCACTGACGTGTTCTTGCGGTTAAACAGACCTTTTGAACTGCTTTTTCGCATATCAACAGGTCAAGAAAAGCAGATCAGCCCAGAACGATCCTGAATTAATCACAGCTACAGCAACAAAGGACCTGTGGTTAAAGAGCTCAAAACAATCAGAATCTGAGAAGATTGAGGCTTCACTTGCCATTTGTAGCTGGAACTGTAGCACAGATTATTTTTCCAAATGAATCAATGAGACAGCTACCCTGGCTGCAGCCCATTGCACACATGAACTGGGAACTGTTACTAAATGTAAAAAAAAGTGATATAATTCCCCTCCCGTGCTCAACTCCCTGACATGAACGAATACTGAAAACATACCGTCATGATACTCTTGTTTATTGTTTTAAATTTTAAATCTTTGACATTTTGTGTGACTGCCACTTAACTGACAGGGTTTAGCTCAGAAGACTGTGCACAGAATGCTTGTTGCAATGGAGAATTTGGTCTATTTTGGGAAATAAAACAACAAGAAAGGAAGAACTCATATTTTGATCACTTCAATCATGACTTCATACCATGGTTGGTTAACTTGTTTTTGCAATCACTACTGTATTTAAGGAAACCAAGTAGCAAACTCCCTTACCAATCCGGTGTTATGAACCTAGTAGGAAGGCACTGTTTGGAACATCATCATTTTTAAACTACACACTAACCTCTGATCTAAGTCTCAGCATCTAACCAGGGAGAGATACACACTCTTTGAAAGAGTTCAGCCCTGAGAGACTTTCCAAGTCATAGAGTCATACAGCACGGAAACAGACCCTTTGGCCCAACCAGTAAATTAGTCCCACCTGCCTGGATCTGTCCCGTATCCCTCCAAACCTTTCCTATTCATGTACGAAGCCAAATGTCTGTTAAACATTGGCAATTGTACTTACGTCCATCACTTCCTGAGGAAGATCTTTCCACACGCAAACCACCCTCTGTGTAAAAACGTTGTCCCTCGTGTCTTTTTTAAATCACTCTCCTCCCCCTTAAAAATGTGTCCCTTAGTCTTGAAACCCCCCCATCCTCGGGAAAAGACAACTACCATTCAGCCCATCTATAACCCTCATGAGTTGATAGACTTCTAAAAGGTCACTTCTCAACCTCCAATCCTCCAGTAAAAACGTCCCAGCATACCCAACCTTTCTTTATAATGTAAACCTTCCAGACTCACCAACATCCTGCTAAATCTCTCCTGAACCCTCTCCAGCTTAATAATATCCTTCTTATAACTCCTCCTACTTGGGTGAAATACCAATGTCATAGCAAAATATGCAACCTCCTTTGAAATGTGTTCTGGCAAGTATCTCAACCTTCGAAAGAGAAGGATAAAGGAATTTGATGTGTAGGGCAATCCAAAATACAGGGAGACAGGAATAAACCTATTTGCTGAATTATGGTCAATCATTTGAAACTTTTAAAAAATGATGGGAACTGAAAATGTTAATCCAGTTGAGTGTTTGTCACCCTGTAATTTTACTTAAGGAGGCACTCCACCCTGCTTCAATGGGCCATAGTAATAATAATCATAATGTCAGTGGTTGGACCTTAAGCGCAATCCTTTGCCAGTTTTTCTGAACGTGTGCAGTGCTGCGTTGTGGAGGTAATCATGACTGTAAAATCTCAGACTCTGTCTCCTATCCTAATTACTTTCTCCCCTGTTGAGAATATTTTGTGCTCCCTGAGTCTTTTTTCTAGGCACAGTGATTTATGCCAACACCATCCTGGATTCCACCACTTTTAATTCTTTTTAAAGCCTCCTGGCACCACAGTGAAAAGTGTAAGACAAGTTTCAAAGTCTGTCTTGTTGGGAGGTCATTTGCGGCTGTACAGGGCATTGGTTAGGCCACTATTTGAATACCGCCTGCAATTCTGGTCTCACTGCCACAGGAAGGGTTTGTGGAACTTGAAAGGGTTCAGAAAAGAGGTGTAGGGTAAGAGGGGAAAGATATAAAAGGGACCTAAGGGGCAACTTTTTCACAGATAGGGTAGTACGTGTATGGAAAGAGCTACCAGAGGAATTGGTGGAGGCTGGTACAATTACATTTAAAAGCTTCTGGATGGGTATATGAATAGGAAGGGTTTGGAGGGATATGGGCCAAACGCTGGCAAATGGGACTAGATTAATTTAGGATATCTGGTCGGCATGGACAAGTTGGACCGAAGGGTCTGTTTCCATGCTATACATCTCTACTTACAAGGATGTTGCTAGAGCTGGAGGGTTTGAGATAAAGGGAGAGGTTGAATAATCTGAGGCTATTTTCCCTGGAGTGTCAGAGGCTGAGTGTCAGACAGGTTTATGATTACAGTTACCAACTCTGATGCACGTTAACATACAAGATCTTATCATGAAATGGTATATGTCAATTATCCGGAAATCTAAAATTCAGGAATTTAATAGAAAATCTAGTGTCTTCAAACAGGTTCCACCAGTCAGCAATGTGTCAAATGCATGATTACTTGCTCTCATACAGTTATGTTCAATGTCCTATGTTGAGTGTTGAACTCTGTATTACTTGTAGCCTTATAGAGGTTTATAAAATCATGAGGGGCATGGATAGGGTAAATGGACAAGGTCTTTTCCCTGGTTGGGAGAGTCCAAAACTAGAGGGGTATAGGTTTAGGGTGAGAGGGGAAAGATTTACAAAGGGCCTAAGGGGCAACTTTTTCACACAGAGGGTGGTGTGTGTATGGAATGAGCTGCCAGAGGATGTGGTGGAGGCTGTTGCAATTAGAGCATTTAAAAGGTATCTGGATGGGTATGTGGATAGGAAGGGTTTAGATGGATACGGGCCAGGTTCTGGCAAATGGGACTAGATTGAGTTAGGATAGTCCAAAAAGTGCTTTGACAGTCAAACAGATTTTCAAAATGGACATGAGTCAAAGATGGAGAACGTCAACAAAAGTGACCAAAAGTTGGCTCAAAGAGATCCGATCCTAAAGAGGCATTTAAAGGAGGAGGGGAACGCGCAGAGACAGAGAAGATTAGGGATGGAGTCGGGCTAGGGGAACTGAAGGCATTACCAGCAATAGCTGTGGAGGTGGATGCACAAGAGGTTAGAGCTGGGGCACAGGGAATTACTCGGGATTTATAGGTTTCAGGGAGGTTCAAGAGTTGGCTAATACCATTGAAGGATTGAAACATGAGGATGGTCATTTTAAACTGGAAGCATTGGGGAGCGAGGTGTTAATACGGATCAACTATGACAGGAATAATAAGTATGGCTGTGGGGCAGACTGTAGGCAGTAGAGTTTTGGATAAGCTGAAGATTTTCAAATATAGAGACAGGGAGACAGAACATTGGAACAGTTACACATGGAAATGACAATGAAATTCATGAGTGGATCTGCAGCAGAAGTGAACAATTTTGTAGAGCAGCAAGATTCCAGTCAGATATCTTGTTCGCTTCAACAGCCCGCTGTGGGTTTCTGGTCCAGAGGGAGCCACTCTTCACACATGTGGAATTAACTTATCCTAGTTAAAAATCACACAGCGTCAGGTTATAGTCCAAAAGATTTAACTGGAAGCAGTAGCTTTTGGAGTGCTGCTCCTTCATCAGGTGATGAGATTTTTAACTTTGTATACCCCAGTCCAACACCGGCATCTCCAAATCACACATCCTAGGACAAGCGAAACAAAGACACACACAGGAATTCCTAGAGGCATGGCATTCTAACCAGAACTCCATCAATAAACACATCGATTTAGATCCTATCTACCTTACCTTGAACAAAAGAACTGGAAATGACATCAACCACCTTAAGAAACCAAGACCTACAAATAGGGAGGCAGGACATGCCAGCAAAGCTTCACCAGAGACTCTCCCTGATGATGTTATGGTGACTAAACGTCTGAAAACAAGCCTTCAAGCTCAGTGAGCTAACTTACATACTTAGTGATAAAGCCTTCACTCCCAAATTACAATGAAATCTCAGATCTAACTCTACAAATGTAAAATTCTTACCTTTATGTTTAAATCCCTCCAAATGTTATCATACAAACTTCACAGATGCCTTCTGCAAGGCACTGCACTCGTTTTGTAAACAGTCTTGTATTGCTTTTTGCACCCACCATGTAAGTAGAGAACAGATCACTCTGACTGCCATCCCAAATGTTGGCAAGGCCTCCAATGTAAAGTGTTTAAGCCAGAAAGCTCAACAGTGGTTTCTGAACGTTTTCAGACACAATTCCTAGCTGTACTAGCCCTCTGACTCATCCTGAACTGAAAATGTGTTCTTCAGGAAGGGCTCATGCCCGAAACGTCAATTCTCCTGCTCCTTGGATGCTGCCTGACCTGCTGCGCTTTTTCAGCAACACATTTTCAGCTCTGATCTCCAGCAGCTGCAGTCCTCACTTTCTCCTCTGACTCATCCTAAAAAGCAGCACTTGCAGGAAGATCACAACAAATTACAAATGGCATTCAAAAAAAGAAATACTTCTGGCTTTCCTTCCAATTTCATTTTTACAAAGTATTTTCAGCACAGAAACCAGTCATCCAGAATTTGTGCTGTTTATAAGCACCCCTTCCAATTCTTCATTAAACTTCATCGACATATCCTTCCAATGTTTCCTTCTTCATGTGTTTAGCTAACCTTCCCCTCAGATACATCTTACCTCAAATACTACGGTGCAAAAGTATTCCACATTTCAATCTTTCTCTGGATAAAGACATTTCTCCTGAATTGCTTTTGGATTTGTTTCTGACTGTCTTATATTTGTAGTCCCTGGTTCTAGTCTTGTTTTTTCTATCTGTCTATCTTGTCAAGCTCCTTTATATTGTAAACTTCTATCACATTACCATCCGGCTATCTCCTTCAGAAAAAAATGTCCCTGTTTCGTCAATCTTCCCTGTCAAGTAAAAGCTCTCAGTTTTGCTATCATTCTTGTTATTATCTTGCATCTTTTATATTGCCTGTATATAAAAGAATCATATAGCACAAAATCAAACTCTTCGGCCCAACCTGTCCATGCCGACCATAATCCCAAACTAAGCTAGACCCACCTACCTGCTGCTGGCCCATACCCCCCAAACCTTTCCTATCCATGAACTTATCCAAATGCCTTTTAAACATTGTAACTGTACCAACATCCATCACTTCCTCTGAAAGTTCATTCCACACACAAACCATTCTCAGTGTAAATAAAATCTGTCTCTCATGTCTTTTTAAATCTTCCTGCTCTTACTTTAGAAATGTGTCCCCTAGCCTAAAAGCCCCCACCCTAGGGAAAAGGCATCTGCCATCTACCTTATCTATGTCCCTCATGATTTTATAAACATCTATAAGGTCACCCGTCAACCTTCTACACTCCAGTGAAAGAAGACCCAGCCTAACCAGCCTCTCTTTATAATTCAAACCTTCCGCTCACAACAACATCGTGGTAAAGCTTTTTTGAACCCCCAACAGCTTAAAAATATCCTTGCCATAACAGGGCGACCAGAACTGGACATAGTCATCCAAAGCAGGCCTCACCAATGTCCTGTATATCCTTAACATGACGTCTCAACTCCTGTAGTCAAAGGTCTGAGCAATGAAGGCTAAACACCTTCTTAACCACCCAGTCTCTATGTGATGCAAAAGTCAAGGAACTACAAACATGAAAACCCAGATCTCTGTTCAACAACACTACCCAGCTCTGAGTTAACAGACACGTTTCATGAGGCTTTGGGCCAATGAGTTGGGGAGAATGATTCTAGGCACATCTTAAATGCTCCTCACAAGCCCATTCAGCAAGGTCACCAGCCCATTCAGCAAGGTCACCAGCCCACTTGCAGGGCACCCCTACATTCCCCTCTCTCCTCCTCCCCTCTCCAGCCTCAGCAGTGGAGGATAAAATCCAGCCATATCCTCAGGTTTACAGCCAGCTAGATATAGAATCATAGCCCCAATAGGGCAAGATAAAGGCCATTCAGCCCATCAGGTCTGTATAACCCTGTGAAGAGCACCCCAGCCAGATCCATCCCCGACCCTATTTACGTAACCCACACTTATAATGGCTACCATCCCTCAACACTATGGACAATTTAGTAAGGCAAACACCCCTAACGTGCACATCTTAGAACTGAGGGAGTAAACCAGAGCACCCGGAGGAAATCCATGCAGACACGTGGAGAATATGCAAATACATCATGGACCGTTGCCTGAGGCTGGAATCAAACCCCGGTCCTTGGTGCTGTGAGGCAGCAGTGCTGTGAAATACCGTGCCACGCAATAGAGATGCTGTGATGTATCTCACACCCACATGTTCAGACTTCAGTCTTCAGTGTACTATGCAGTACCATATTAAAGGAATTTTAGAAATTGTAGGAAGGATACTAATAAGACGGAGAGGACTCAAAAGAGATTTACAAGGATGTTGCCGGGTTTGGAAGGTTATAAAGAAAGGCTTGATAGACTGGGACATTTTTCACTGGAGCGTAGGAGGATGAGAAGTGCCCTTATAGAAGTTTATGAAGAATGAGATGGAGAGATAGAGTTGTTGGTAGTTGTCTTTCTCCTAAGATGGGATTTTCAAGACGAGGCACATTTATAAGTTGAGAGGAGAGAAATTTAAAAAAGACATAAGAGGCAATTTTTTTACACAGAGAATGGTTTGTGTGTGGAATGGACATCCTAAGGAAGTGGTGGATGCGGGTACAATTGCAACATTTAAAAAGGCATTTGGATAAACCCAGGGATAGGAAAGGTTTGGAGGCAGATGGGCCAGGAGCAGGCAGGTGGGACTAGTTTAGTTTGGGATTATGGTGGGTACGAATTGGTTGGACCAAAGGGTCTGTTTCCGTGCTTTATGACTCAATGACTCGATAACTTCCATCGCAATTGCCTTATCTGTCTTTTGTGTTCCTTTTTTCACAATATTCAGTGAGTTTGATTAAGTGGTACATGCTCTTTTGGAATCAATGTTGACTGCACATTATTATTTTATCAGCTACTGAATGTTTTGCTGTTGTGTCTTTCATTAAGGATTATTGATACAGTGTGTTACTGCACTGAATGAAGAGCCATTGCTCAGGTAACACCATGACTTGTAGAACTAGGTGGAAATCAGTGTTCCATCTTTCCCTCTCTGGTACCTACAAATTGTGTCTGACAGCTGACTTGCACATGACAATGAAATTGCTGCTGGTATAGGGTAGGGGCATTTTAACAACAGCCATTACCAATATCTCCATCGTCATATTCAGACAAAGGGTTCCACTGTCTCATGTCACAACAGAAAGATTGCCATATGGTTCCAATTTTATGGGGATGGATTTCAGCAATCCCCAAACCCATGCCAATTCTAACTCCAGGTAGGTGAGAAATTTGAATGAGTTGAATGAGAATGCTGCTCCCACGCCACAATTCCTGAAACACTCCTTGGCAGGGGAAGGAGGCTAACAAAGACAATGTCCAAAAGACCTGACAATGTCAAAGTTTGGGCTGACAAGTGGCAAATAACATTACCACCACACAAGAGCCATGCAATGGACATCTCCAACAAGAGGGAATCCAGACATAGCCCCTTGACTTTCACTGGCCATTACTGAATACTCCATAATGAAAATCCTGGGGTTACCACTGACCAGAAACTGAACTGGGCTAGCTATGTAAATGCAGTAGTTACAAGAGTAGGTCAGAGGCCATGGAGCCTGCAGCAAGTAATCCACCTCCTGACCCCCCAAAGCCTGTTCACATCTACAAGGCACAAGAGTGATCCTACTAATTTTGATATTGCCTAGCGCCCACCTTTTGCGACATAACTTGTATGCCTCTACCTAAGTGTTTGTTTTTCATCCTCTGACCTGTTTGACCTTGCTTATTATGATCTGCCTGTACCGCTCATAAACAAAGCTTCTCATTGTACTTTGATACACATGACAATAAATAAATCAAATCAAGTCAAATCAATTCAGGAGTGTGATGAAATGCTCCCCACAGCTCCAACAAGACTTAAGAAGCTTGACACCATCCAGGACAAAGCAGCCCACTTCCTTGGCACTCCCTCCACTCCCTCCCCCACCCACACTCAGCAGCAGCAGTGTGTACCATCTACAAGATGCACTGCAGAAATTCACCAAAGGTCCTCAGACAGCGCCTTCCAAACCCATCACAAACAAAAGCAGAAGTTGCTTAAAAAGCTCAGTGGGTAAGACAGCAGAACTGAGGAAGGGTCACCGGACCTGAAATGTCAACTTTGATTTCCCTGCACCGATGCTGCCAGACCTGCTGAGCTTTTCCAGCAACTTCTGCTTTTGTTTCTGATTTACAGCACCCGCAGTTCTTCCAGTTTTTACTTTCCATACCCATGAGCGCTTCCATCGAGAAGGACAAGGGCAGCAGATATATGGGGACACCATCATCTGCAAGTTCCATTCTAAGACACATACCATCCTGACTTGAAAATATATCGCCGTTCCTTCAGTGTCATTGGGTCAAAATCCTGAAACTCTGTCCCAAAGTGCATTGTGGGTGTACTTACACAAACTGGATTAGAGTGGTGCAAGAAGACAGTGCACCATCACCACCTTCTTGAGGACAAGTAAGGTTGGGCAATAAATGCTGGCCCAGTCAACCGTGGCTACATCCCATGAATAAGGAAAAAGACGAGGCAGTGTTTGAACTTTAAGATCTGAGTCAATACATTACTTTAAAAATTATCACAATGCCAATTTAATTCACAGGGTGAGGACATTGCTGGTTAGGCCGTCATTTCTCACTCACCCCTAATTGTTAAGAGTCAACCACATTGCTGTGGGTCTGGAGTCACATGTAGGCCCAGACCAGGCAAGGATGGCAATTTCCTTCCATCAGGGACATTAGTGACCCAGATGGGCTTTTCCTGAGCAGGAGACTGTGAGGACTGCAGATGCTGTAAGTTAGAGTCAATAGATGTGAAGCTGGAAGAGCACAGCGGGTCAGACAGCATCCGAGGGGCAGAAAAGGCAATATTTCAGACTGAAACCTGGCAGTCCTGATGAAGGGTTTCCACCTGAAATGTTGTCTTTCCTGCTCCTCTGATGCTGTCTGGCCTGCTGGGTTTTTCCTGGCAATGACAATGGATTCATGACCATCATTAGACTCTTAATTCCAGATTTTCATTGAATTCAAATTCCACCGTCTGCCATGGCCGGATTCCAATCGAGGTCATCAAAACATTTACCTGGGTCACCTGATTAACAGCTCAGTGATAATTTGACTAGACCATTGCTTATCACAATAGTTAACAATATAAACTAAAGTATGGTTTATCAATAACACTAAAAGTCAGAATGATTTCAAGTTTATGCCTATCACAGAAAACAATCAATAGTAATTGGTTTTTCTTATCTTTTAAGTCATCTAGGGAGATAAGAGGTTCCTTTAGAGTGCAATTCTACTCTACTGTCTCTGACTGAACAAGAAATATGTCTATTTTGTCACATCATTAGTGAAAATTAATGGGTATAGATTCAAGTGTTGTGGTACGAAGTTCAAAGGAGATGATAACATTTGATAACTCATTGCAGGAAGGAAATGTTTTGTCGAGTGTGAGGGAATTAGGGGGAGGAACATGCCCATGAATACCACGCTTTAAGATGCCTGGGCACTGATCCATTGAAGTTACACCGTTCATGAGGAAGTCACAACATCACAACCTCTCAAAAACCAAGCAAAGCAAATGAAAATGAATATGACTGGCATTCATGAATTTTGTTTCTGTTTGCATTTACAGTGTTTGAATAGTGAATACAGGGAAAAATAATTAAACAACACCTTGCTGCATCAAAATAGCTCAAAGAACTTCCACAAAGAGAAAGACTTGTATCCGTATAGTACGTTTATTGTCATGAAATGTCTCACCAAGGGGCATTACAGAACAATATCACAGAGGCACAAAGAGAGAAATTACGGCAGATTTGGTTAAAGAGAATCATAGAATCCCTACAGTGAGGAAGTAGGCCATTCAACCCATCAATCCATACTGACCCTCTGAAGGGCAAACAACCAAGCCCGCACTGTCCTTGCAACCCTGCATTTCCCATGGCTAACCTACACAGCCTGCATGTCCCTGGACACTATGAGCAATTTAGCATGGCCAATCCACCCTAACCTGCACATCTTTGGACCCTGAGAGAGAGAGGGAGGGGGAGAGAGAGGGGAAAGATATTTAAATAGGGAACTCCTGAGTTCGGGGACACCAAAGATGGAGTGATTAAAATCAAGGTTGAGACTGGGATTAAAGGAGTGAAAATATCTGAGGGAGGACATTGCAGAGATAGGGAGAGATGAGGCTAAGTGGGATTGGAAAATAAAGATGAGAAATTTAAAATTGATGCATTGTTTTACTGGGAACCAATTTGCCATCAGGTACAAAGATGCCAATGAATGCAAGTCAGGAGAAGGGCAGCAGAGTTTTAAATGATGTCAAGTTCAGGGCAAGGGTAGAGCTTGAAAGGCTGGCTAGGAATGCATTAGAAGCATTGAGTCTGGAAGCCACAAAGGTGTGGATAAGCACTGAGCAGCAGCTGAGTTGAGGAAAGGCCAGAGTGGGGGAGGTTACAAAGGTGAAACAAGCGATGATAGTGACATCATGGGGCTATCGTTGGAAGGCCAGTGCATGGCAAACACAACATGGAGATTCACTATCCAACAGCAGTAATGGAGTTGGATGGTTGGATGGATGTACAGCCAAGATAGATGGATAGAGGACAGAGTTTGTGATGGAAATAACAGCCTCTGTCTCTGCAATATTCTGTGAGAAAAAACTTTGGTCCATCTGATACTGAATGTTAGACAAGAAGTTTAACAATTCATTGAAAGTGCAGATTAACTACTATTGAGCCACAGTGTGAATACTTTAACACCCTGCAAAGCAGATGGAAAGCTGCAATCTTAATAGTGTACAAATCTTCTGCACTGCCTCAAACGCCCGCTGTTGGTTTTAATGAAAACAAGGTGGTGGCAGAGCGATGACTAATCCACTGTCAGGAGACGGTCCCTCATTTAAAAATTTAAATGCACATTAAGACGGCATGCCTGAGATTATATCCATGTCCCAACTTCAACACTGGCCAATTGGTTTGTCTAGGTCTTCCAGATTTGCTGAAGCTGGGGGCAGGGAGGAAGATTGTGCTTTTCAAGCACTGCTTGTGGGCCCGAAGGAACTTTTGTGTCTACGTTGGTCTAGCAAACTATCATGTTAACCTTCCTACTGTAACATCCTAAAGACAATTTGCTCTCTCAAATCGATTATCCACTCATTTGTTTCATTGGTATCTGTGAAATCTTGCTGTGAACAAATCGGTTCCCGCGTTCCTCAATATTCTAACAGTGACATTTTGACAGTATTATTTGAAGTCCATTTTGAATGCAATTTCTTCCTCTGTTTAGATTTCACGGGTTCTGGTTCCCAGCACACAACATGGTATCCTAGGAAAACTCACCAAAAGGGAAAAACACAGTGTTTCCATCGATTATAATAAATGGATGCTACCATTTCTCTTTAGTTAACTAATCTGTGATGCAGGTACATGAAGGTCTGTTTCCAGAAACACTAACGTTCGTAAAATGTACCCTTATGAGGTTGATTTGATTTGATTTATTATTATCACATGTACCTAAGCACAGTGGAAAGTTTTGTTTTGTGTGCAGTACAGGTAGGTCATACCATAAAAGGGCATTCAGGTCATTGGGCGATTGAGCACAGTGAGGCTTACAAGGTTACGGCTGCAAAGAAGGTTCACACAACAAACAAGATCAACATGAGATTTGAAAGTTGAGAGGCCCATTCAGCAGTCTGATAACAGCGGGGAAGAAGCTGTTCTTGAATCCGTTGGTACATGAGTTTAAGGTTTTATATTTTCTGCCTGAGGGAAGAGGTTGGGAGAGATTATAACCGCGGTAGGAGGGGTCTTAGATGTCTTCCCAAGGCAGTGAGAGGTGTAGATGGAGTCAGTGGATGGAAGGTTGGGTTTGTGTGATGGACTGGGCTGTGTCCACCGCTCTCCGTAGTTTCTTACAGTCCTGGGCAGAGCAGTTGCAGATTGCATGGACGGGAAACCGAATTAACCTCTTAGAGCTTGTTGTGCCATCTATCCTAACCTGTGCACAGCTCATCTGTGGCTCAGTTCTACCCTTTCATCTCTAGGAGCTACAGCAAGAAATACTGGAATAGCTATTGAAACCAACTATTGTGTCCCAGTTTCTGGACACCATGGATAATAACCCTCTCTGTAGCCCCCACAGTACAGGAACTACTGCATTCCAAACAAAGTTTCTGAAGTATTCCCCGCCAATCCAGAACAAGCTCCAATCCTCTTCCCTAATATGGTATTTTTTCTATTCTTTTGACATAACATCAAATGTTTTAATCCCCTCCTATCTTAGTCCGAAATAATTCTTTTGCGGGTTGTTTGTTTGAGTCTCTGCAATGGGAGATGCAAAGATTGCAGCTTTGGATTTATTAATGTGAGTATGGGTCTCTGAGAGGAAAGCATTGAATGCTTTGAGGGATTCTGTAGCCGTTATCACATTCACCTAACACGTGAAAGGTCCCTAGTTCGAAACCAGACAGAAGCAACAAGCCTCTGTCATTATGGCTCATACAATGGGAGAAAGGGAGGACTGCAGATGTTGGAGATCAGACTCACATTCCTGATGAAGAGCTTATGCTCGAAACATTGACTCTCCTGCTCCTCAGATGCTACCTGACCGGCTGTGCTTTTCCAGCACCGCATGTTTTGACTCATGGCTCCTATAATTTCTGATGGAAATGTGTTGCTGGAAAAGCGCAGCAGGTCAGGCAGCATCTAGGGAACAGGAGAATCGACGTTTCGGGCATTAGCCTGAAGAAGGGCTAATGCCCGAAACGTCGATTCTCCTGTTCCCTAGATGCTGCCTGACCTGCTGCGCTTTTCCAGCAACACATTTCCATCTCTGATCTCCAGCATCTGCAGACCTCACTTTCTCCTATAATTTCTGTCAAAGTAAATACCAGGGTAGGACGTTTTGTGGGGTCCTTTGACTGGCCCATGTACTAGAATCTGGGCTGAAGTATTGCAGAAACCCTGGACAAATTGGATGAAGTTATGAGGAATGAGTGGGATATATCGTTCAGAAATCTACCTTGCTGTCACAGGGTCAATCGTGGCTCAAGTGTTTGTACTGTTGCTGTTCTGTCACAAAGTTTTGGTTTCAAATCCTTCTCCCTGGATTTGAGCACAAAAACTAATGCTTACATTGCATTGCCGTACCAAAGAGTGCTACACGATTGAATGTGCTGCCTTCCATTTAAGATATGGACTACCTGTTCAGGGGCTGATAAAAGATCCGGTGGCAACACTTGAAGTACAGCTGTAAGTTATTCCTGGTGACTTGGCTAATACTTATCCTTTAAACAACATTCATCATTGCATTGCTATTTGGAGGACCCTGCATTGTATTGTCTTAAGCGTTTTCATGTTTAAAACAATGACTATGCTTCCAAGTGAACAAAGAGACTTTGGGTGTAAGTTCATAGTCCCTTGAAGGGGAAGTCACAGGTAGACAGAGTGGTGAAGAAGGTGTTTGGTACACTTTACTTTATTGGCCTGTGCATTGAGCATAGGAGTTGGGAGGTCCATGTTTCAGCCATACACGACATTGGTTAGGCCACTATTGGAATACTGTGTTCAATTCTGGGCTCCTTGCTCTAGGCAAGATGTTGCGAAACTTGAAAGGATTCAGAAAAGATTTAAAAGGTGGTTGCCAGGATTGGAGCATTTGAGCTATAGGGAGAGGCTGAATAGGCTGGGACTGTTTCCCTGGAGCGTCGGAGGCTGAGGGGTGACCTTATAGAGGTTTATAAAATCATGAGGGGCATGGATAGGATAAATAGACAAGGTCTTTTCCGCAGGGTAAGTGAGTTCAAAACTAGAGTGTCATAGATTTAAGGCGAGAGGGGGAGGATTTAAAAGAGACCTAAGGGGCAACTTTTTCACGCAGAGTGTGGTGCCTGTGTGGAATGAACTGCCAGAGGAAGTGGTGGAGGCTGGTACAATTACAACATTTAAAAGGCATCTGGATGGCTTAGGGGGATATGGGCCAAATGCTGGGAATAGGACTAGATTAGGTTGGGATATCTGGATGGCATGGCCAAGTTGGACCGAAGGGTCTGTTTCTGTGCTGCACATCTCTATGACTCTATGCTGTAGAGAGATTTGAACTGACTGGCGATAGTAAAAAGTATTATATAAATGCATGCCGTTGTAAGTGCTGTATCGGTCACGTAACTTAAGCACACAGATCAAGAAGGTTTTCAGTTTGAATCTTGGCCTGGGGCTGTGGGGTAGGCAGGAATTATTTTCATTTGAGTTTGCCAGTCAAAACAAAACTACTTCAAAAGTTCTATTTTCTAAATAGAAATTTCACAATTGGGTTCAAGTAGAAATGTTATTACTTCCGTTAAATTAACAACTCAAATAAAAAGAGAAAAATAGTTTTGGCAGGCAAAGAAAAAATCAAGTTCAAAGTCAAAGTGCTGCTTAGATGTTGCCAATCTATTAATAACTACTAGAGTTAACTACAACCATCCCATCTAACTGTTACGAGATCAAACCCAAGGATTCATTCTTCACAGGTCGCATTGTAGATCTCAAATGTCGACTCTCCTGCTCCCTGGATGCTGCCAGGTCTGCTGTGCTTTTCCAGCGCCACACATTTCAACTCCAGCATCTGTAGTCCTCACTTTCTCCGAGACATTGTAGAATTGACCTGCTTCGAAGGAACATCCTTGTCTCAGGCGATCTAAGGTGTATTCTTTGGATTGTAGGAGCTGTCCAGTTAAATATTGTGAATATCTCCAGAGGTTTTTATACATCTTGAACACTAGACAGCATCTTTGTATAAAGGTTTTGGACGTAATAGTTTCATTGGCTCACTCTAGCCTTTTTCTGGCTCCATGTCATATATTCCTAAGTGCACAAAGTGAAAATTCAGGCAGTTTATTCCAACCTCATGCTTGGCACAAATGGGTTTTTGAAGATGAAATTGGCAACAGAGCTTTTTCAGGAATGGTTCTCATTAAGATGGGCAAGTAACACAGCGATTTGTCTATGCTGCTTTCTGGCATCTTTCTAAAGGAAAAAACTAAGGTCAAATAAGCTTTGTCTTCACTTCCTGGTCTGGCGCAAGGCGTCACCAGCATGGGAAGCGGGTTTTAATTCGGCATGCCCCCCACTCCCCCACCTCCTCTTGCATTTATTCTTCAAGAAGAACTGAAGATTTGGCTAATCTCCACTAAGACAGGATAATCACAAAAGTTTAGCAAACCTTTATGCAACAAACTCACTCTCACCCAGTTAGTCCAGATCAAAGGACATGTCAAACATTCTTTCAGTCAGAACTCTCAAGCTTCACTGTATCTGTCGACTGCAGGAATTTATGAACTGCACAATAGAGTCATCACCTCTGGCTTAATGTCATATCCATCATCTCCCACAAACCAAGTGGAAAATTTGTTACCGCCTTCAACAGTACTGCACAAAACCAGCAGTACTAATCTTGGCCAGTTACCATTTATCACAACATATTTCGCTTCACAAATCACTCGAATATTCACGGCATTATCCCTTCACCTGGAAACATTTTGAATAGGTGATTCAGTACCCAGTCGATTTGGAACATCAGTTTCACTGATCTTTTGACAGGAGTTTTCCTGTTGCGTCTCAATATTGAGACCTGTCGGAATTTAGATCCACTAATTTTGCATGACTCTCACGCCAACTTGCGCTAATTTGTGCAAATATATCTCAACATGTACAGACAATGTGATGGTAAAACAGCCAAATCGCACTAAAAGCAACATGCTATTCTTTTGATTTCCTCAGACCTCCTGGATGCAATTGACTTGTGTAATGCTCATTAATGCCCTCGAGCTGAGTAGAAGCCTGCGTAGCAGAAATTCAGCACCATAACGACTTTCACAGCTATTGGTAATGCAGCATTAGTCACATATTTAATCACAAATGGCAGAGAGCAGCACTCTTTTGAAAATAAAAGCTATGCAAACACTAGGAAATAGTTGGTTCTTTGCCTGCAAATTCTTCTGTCAGGAAGATCACTCATCCTCCAAATTCTCCTGCTTCATCATTGGTACATCACTGCTCCATGGGGAAGGAAACATTATACAAAGAGAATATATCATATGACTTCATACTCATAAAACTGACAGAATCGCTCAATGTGATATCCATTCTACGTCAACGTTAACTCATGATTTTGTGGCATACCTAAAACACATGACCAAGCGAGCTCAATTGCCAGGGGATGTTCCACACCAAATGTGCGGCTCAGCGGTGGGGTGGCACAGCGGCTCAGGGGTGATCTTATAGATATTTATGAAATCATGAGGGGCATGGATAGGGTGAATAGCCAAGGCCTTTTCCCCAGAGTAGCAGAGTCCAGAAACTGAGGGTACGGGTTTAGGGTGAGAGGAGAAAGATTTTAAAGAAAGCAAATGGGCAACTGTTTCACGCAGAGGGTGGTGTGTGCATGGAATGAGCTGCCAGAGGAAGTGGTGGAGACTGGTACAATGACAACATTTAAAAGGCATCTGGATGGATATATGAATAGAAAAGGTATAGAGGGATATGGGCCAAGTGCTGGCAATTGGGACAAGATTAGTTGAAGGTATCTGATCGGCATGGATGAGTTGGACCAAAGGGTCTGATTGGATTTAATTTGAATGAATGAATATGAATGAATGATTAGCCTTTATTGGCACATGCACCCGAATGAGTGCAGTAAGAAGTTTGGAACGTTGCCTCTCAGCCCCATCTTCGTTACTGGGCACCTTGGTACAGATACTTTAATTGTCGTTACAGAATTGAAATAGTAAAAAGATAGATTAGCATGGAAATACAGAGTTTAAAAGCCCAGAATGAGAATAAAAAGTATCCTTAAATTACTCAAATTATAGTCCATAGAGTCCTTTTCCAATAGGAGTCCATGCCCATTGAGCAGCAGAACACGAGGCCACACTGTCTCCATGCGCTGACCTCAATCCAGGATTCACACTCCTCCCCATTCCGGGACTCTCTCCGCTCCCCCCTCCGGGACTCTCTCCGCTCCCCGCTCCGGGACACACTCCGTTCCCCGCTCCGGGATTCACTCTATTCCCCGCTCTGGGACTCCCCTTGTTCCCCGCTCTGGGACACACTCAGCTTCCTGCTCCGGGTCTCTCTCTGTTCCCCGCTCCGTGTCTCTCTCTGCTCCCCGCTCCGGGATTCCCTCTGTTCCCCGCTCCGTGTCTCTCTCTGCTCCCTGCACCGGGCTCCGGCCGTGACTCATCTCCCTTCATCTCGCTTCCATTCTTCAGGGAGGGTAATGCAGTCTTATAACAGCGGGGAAGAAACTGTTCTTGAATCTCTTGGTGCATGTGTTGGTGCTTTTGTATCTTCTGCCTTATGGAAGAGGTTGGGAGAGATTATAACCGGGGTGGGAAGGGTCTTTGATGATGTTGGCTGCCTTCCCAAGGCAGTGGGAAGTGTAGATGGAGTCAGTGGATGGAAGGTTGGGTTTGTGTGATGGACTGGGCTGTGTTCACCACTCTCTGTAGTTCATTACAGTCCTGGGCAGAGCAGTTACCGTATCAAGCTGTGATGCATCAGGATAGTATCCTCCCTATGGTGCACCTGTAAAAGGTGGTGAGGGTCCTTGTGCCAATTTCCTTCGCCTCCTGAGGAAGATGAGGCAATGTTGTGCCTTCTTGACCGTTGCATCAACAGGGGTGGCCCAGGGCAGATTGTTGGCTATCGTCACTCCACAGAACGTGACACAGTGGACCCTCTCCATCTCAGTTCCACTAATATAGATTGGAGCATGGTGTTTCTGTGCTGTCTGACTCTGTGACTCTCAGTAGCTCTTGTACTCTCCTCCCACTGATGCGCATGGGGTCAAACAAAGTCTGAGGCAAGAAAATGAGGTCCTACTGGCAACAAGATTGGGAAGCACTATTCCATCCTCATTCAAGACAAAGGTAAATGCCGCCCACAGAGCCTGGTGTCTGCCAACACTCTCGGCAGGAAGATGGCACTAAGACAAGCCACAGTGTGGGAATCACAAAACCCAAAAGAAAGAAGCTGACTGCTAACTTGGCCATCACTCTGCATCAAAAAGTCACGCAATATCATGTTCAAAAAAAGTAGCTATTGAAAAGGTAAACAGAAGGACAAGCAGCATAATGATTGAGGGAATGGAGCAATGTCATTATGACTGGTATTTAAGTAAACTGAGACATCGATGATTGCTATTTTAAAGACAGCATGTCATATGAACTATAACACAAAAGCAGAAAGTGCCGGAGAAACTCAACAGATCTGGCAGTATCCATAGAGAGAGAGAAACGGAGTCAATGTTTCGAGTCCAGTGACCCTTGTCCAGAACCATGATGCACTGCTTCACCTTGCAGAGAGCCAGAGGGTGGAGTCTATTTGAACTTTACGTGATGACCGTCTTTTATAATGTCCCTTTAACTTATCGTAAAGCAGGCAGTTCCAAAGTGGGGGATGGTGAATTCATTGCAAACACCTGAGTTTGGAGAAGCAGACATATGACCTCAGGTTGCCATGGAGAGAGAAACTCAAAACAAGAAAATCATTGAGGGGCGAGGTGGCGCGGGTCCCACAGTATCTCTCCCACAGAACAGAACAGAATACAAAGCTGAGGCTTTGTCGAGGAAACTGTTATTACTACTAAAGACCAAACAGAGTGCTTTCAAAGGTTCTGTTTAAATTCAAAAGGAAGAGAGGAGAACACATGAGGCTTTTGAAGATTTAAGGAATGCAAGGTCTTTGAGATGAAAACTGCATCTGGAAAGCTCAGACGCGTGGAACTGTTGTCCAAGAGCTCTGGAAGTTTTGAAACAAAAACAGAGGTTGCTGGAAAAGCTCTGCAGGTCAGGCAGCATCTGTGGAGAGAAAGCAGATTTAATGTTTCGGGTCCAGTGAGCCTACCTCAGAAGTTTCTCCGGTGTTCTGAGGAAGGGTACTCGACCCAAAATTCTGATTTCTCTCTGCAGATGCTACCACCCCTGCTGAGCTTTTTTAGCAACTTCTGTTTTCATTTCTGATTTACAATATGCGCAGTTCTCTCAGTTTTTATTCAGGAGATTTCGAGCCTGGTGCGTCGAGGAGAGGTGAAATTTGTCTCTGGAATTGGGAGCTAGGAAAATCTGCTTTGCTTCCCATCCCTCGGATTTGCTACGGGACAGGTCAGGCTAAAACTGCCTCCATTATTGCAGTTAGAGAGTGATTCATTTTTGGGCACATTGGAAGCACTATTTTTTAGCCTCATTCAGAAGGTAATTAGACAGATTTTGTTCAGGGAATAATGTCTTGGGACACATGTTTGTGAGGAGCAGGTGATTTGGGATTTCTGGTTCCAAGCTAGCCCTGGCTCGGTTGTAGTTTATCAGAATTGATTACGACAATTAGTCAAAAATACTATTTATTTGTATCAGACTGCTACTAAGAGAGAGGCGATGACTTCGTAGCATTATCGCTGGACTATTAACCCAGAGATAGAGATCATATTCTAGGGACCCAGGTTCAAATATTGCCATGGCAAATGGTGGAATTTGAGTTCAATTTAAAAATAATCTGGAATTAAAAGTCTAATGGTGACCATGAATTCATTGTTGGGAAAAGCCCATCTGGTTCACTAATGTCCCTCAGGTAAGGAAACTGCCATCCTTACCTGGTCTAGCCTACAAGTGACTCCAGACCCACAGCAATGTGGTTGACTCTTAACTGCCCTCTGGGCAATTAGGGATGGGCAATAAATGCTGGCCTGGCCAGTCATGCCCTGATCCTAGTGAATGAATAAAAACAAAAGATGATAGAAGACAAATTGGACAGATGTCAAAATGTTTCTCATTTACTTATTCTGATGTCGCTTTGCAATTGTCAATTGTACACAATAGCACAAAGGAGATACAAAGGATCACTTTGATAGCTTGTAACTTAACACTGAAACAACTTGCTCTTCTGTAGAATGATCAGACTCAGTCCAAACTCTGTCCATCATCACTTTGCAGCAAGTGGTACATCTCAGTCTCCAGCTTTTCCGAGTCCTCTTGCGACATGACTTGCTTAGGGTAGCGTGCTGCAGTTCACAAACAAATTGTTCTGCTTAAGCCCAGACAAGCAGGGGCCTGTGTCTGTAATATGTGTAGGTACCAAGATTAAATGTCTATTGAATTCTTCTGCGCTACGTGACCCAAGTCTCGATCTTATGTTGGAGGAGTTAACATAAGCATCATATCCCCATTATCAATACCCTGTTGAAGGTAACAAGACACCACTACACATCCAGGAGATCATGAGGGCAGAACAGATCAGGTTAATGGGTGTCTTTTTATGATGAAATGACTCACAGATCCCAGACACCACATCAGTCACTGATAAATGGGGATGGTTAGGACCTGGTGTGTCTGTCAGGGCAAGTGGGTTTGGATTATGAATGTTGTCTCTCCATTGCAACCCAAGAACAGATATAAAACACAGACCGGGAGTCACACACAAGCCTTCAGTCGGTGCACTGCTCTCTCACTGAATGAAGCTCCACACATTCGGTTAATTACAAAAGAAGTCTTGATGTTTGATCTGATCTAAATTGTCCTGAAGCAAAGTTCACTACCATTTTTGGAAATCCTCAAACGGAGTTCCTTCCTGCACTCAGTAATGTTACAGCATGTTCTGCAATGATTAATCTGGGTTCCAGCTTCTACTTCATGTGTTGAAAGACACAAAGTGGCTAATGGAAAACTTTGAAGAACACCCAGTCACCCCAAAGCATGCCAATAAGCAATAACCATGAAAAAAAAAGCTGCTCCTCCTGCTCTTCTTCAGGATGCACAACATAATAAGCAAGAACGACAAAGAAGAAAGTATGCAGTCATCTGTTTTACATTTTACCGTATATGGTAGGTTTTTGCATAATCCATTCTATTCTGGCTATTAACCTTTCACTGATGTGACAGGCACTGTATCCAACATCTAATACACATGTTCTGAGGCACTAGTGTGGGATTTGCTTTTAGACATTGTATAAGTGACAACAAAGATGAAAAACTATTGCAATGGTATTATTTTCAACCGTGAAACGCAACCATCGACAGTAATTTCATTCTTTAACAAAGGGCTTCAGCCTTCAAGAGCTCAGCATTTATGATAATTTTATGCATAAGAAATAAACTCCAATTTTTTTTCCCCATTTGCTTCAGGGCTTTTATTTATATGCAAATACTTGTGCCAACTCTTGTGATAAACTGCTGACACACTTGCAATGTAATTGCATAAGGCTTTGAGAAGTTCATTCACCCTCTCCACAGAAATTTTAAAATCGTGAGCACTGATGTAAAAATAAAGGTAAAGCCATCATGACCTGACCAGATCACAGAGCTGTTCTCTCATTAGAGGGGCACGATTGGTTGTGGTTTAACCTGAGGGTCACCACACCTCAGGCAAGGGGAGGGGTTGAACTCTCTAAAAGTAGCAAATTGCCAGGAGGCATCATACTGCAAAGGTCAGGTTTGGGGAATAAGTGAAGACACAGTGAAAATGTGAGTCATTGAGGGGTCTTTCAAAGCAGTGATGAAAGGTGGAAAGGCTGTACCAAATATTGCCAGCTGAGTTTTGCCACTTCAAGGAAGCAGACAGAATCCCCGAGATGCTCAGGTGTATTTCTGAGGACCACACTATAAGGCAGCTAAAAAGAACCGAAGAGGTCACTAAGTACATTAACAAGTCATAGCCATGCAAGGTTGCAGATTGTTGAAGGTCAAGGAGATCAAAGGTTTGAAGTCTTGCTACAGAATAAGTAACAATTGCACATGGAATGCTGTTGGCATATAATCTCTAACATATCTTTCATTCTCGACCTACATGAATGTTGTGGGCAAATTTAAAAGTCACACAACATGAGGTTAAAGTCCAACAAGCTTTTTAGAAGTACAAACTTTCAGGACACTGCTCCTTTGTCAGATAGCTAGCTACCTGCTGAGGGAGCTGCACTCCAAAAGCTTGTACTTCCAAATAAACCTGTTGGAATATAACCTGGTGTTGTATGATTTTTAACTTTGTACACCCCAGTCCAACACCAGCACCTCCACATCATAGCTATATGAATGTCATAAGCCCACTGTTTCTTTCCCACTGTGGGAATGAAACTGGAGTCATGTTGATCACATGGCATAAGTATTCTTTTGAATTATTGACTGGGCTACAGAGAATCTTAAGTGTTTCTCCTTATATAATTTGGACAAAGAATATTAGTGATGGATTCAGAACACTTCGAATAGTCAACAATTAGACAGGCTCCCTGCACTCAACCTTTTAATTGCCTCAATATCATTCTTTCTCGTTTCCCTCTCAGACTCCAAATTAAGTGTGCTTACCCTTAACTCACCTGAAGCAACCAGGAGTCTAATGAGAATGTGTCATAGAACCATATAGCATGGAAATAGACCCTTTGGTCCAAGCAGCCCATTCCAAACATAATCCCAAATTAAACTAGTCCCAATTGCCTGCTCCTGCCCCATATTTTTCTTTTCCTATTCATGTACGTATCGAAGTGTCTTTTAAACATTGTAACTGCGCCCACAGCCACCACTTCCTCAGGAAATTCATTCCACAAGTGATCCATGGTCTAATTAAAAAAATTTCCCCTCGTGTCTTTTTTAAATCTCTCTCCTCTCACCTTGAAAATCTGCCCCCTAGTCTTGAAACCACCCTCCTCCCCAGGGTAACGTTTGCACTGGCTAACTGTTTCACAAAGCAGCTTGTGCTTGGACTTGCTCCGATGCCCAATCCTTTAGGTGGCTCATGTTCCGGAAGCTTTTAATAAACACATCGGTAAAACTTCACCCGATTTGAGACAAAGAAAGTGTCATTCCTTTTCCACTTTGAAGTCGGGCCAGGATTGTATTCATTGATGTCATCTATAATGATTTCAACCATAAACCCATTTACAAAACCATTGCTTAATGGGCCTTTGATATTCTTCGAGAGTCAAGTCAAGCCTGTAAACTGGCATGTGAGAACACATGTCACTTCAGATCTCAAGGTAATCACCACTGGCTCTTTCTCACGGTACAGCTATATAGATACTAGACTGCCTGGTGATGTCCTTAATCAGCTATTTTAACTGGCTATATGTCAAAAACGAAATTTCGTGGCTCACTGCTTGCTAATACTTCAATTAGCCAACAATGAGCAGGATTAAAAGCTGCCCGTGTGAGAAAAGTTATGTTCTTGCTGACCTTGGTGATCAGTACATCAGGAGGACAAGTCAATCCCATAATGCATTTTATCCATGAAGGAAGAGAGTCCAAGGAAGAACTGACTTGAGTTGACAACTCATGGCTCCTGCTGTCCCCGTGTTAAGATATTTACTAATTAACCTGTTCAGGCATGTTGTGATACACCTCTGGAGCTGGAGGGACCCGAGCTTGGGCCTCCTGGCTCATAGGTAGGGATACTTCCACTGCACCACAACACACCCCTGTTCCTATGTTGACCTTCTAACAAATATTGTCACTCACCTGGAGGGGGCATCTCTATTTTCTTTATGTCTTCTATCAATATTCCCATGAGCTTTTATACAACACCCTTAGATGAGGCTGGTTAATCAGTAAATACTTTAACCCTGTCTGTGCACCCAAAGTTAACTCATTTCTGTCGTCCATGACTACTCAGCTTTTGAGGCATGTGATAGTGCATCGGAAATAGGAGTATGTGTCAGTCATTTGGCCCACTGCATTTACACTGACATTCAGTAACACAATGAAAGATACTCGATTGTAACTCCACTTTCCTGCCTAATCCCCATGCCTGCCAACTCTTACTCAGCCCAACAATCTCTCCCAGCCTTCGACAAACTCAATGATGGAGCATCTGTAATGTGGCCGTAGAAATTTTCAATGATTCACAAATCTTAGAGTGAAGAACTTTCGCATTGATGCTGTTCAGTTGTTATCCTGAAAGCATATCCCCTCATTCTAGACTCAGTGCCCAATGGAAGTGGAACACTTGAGAGAGCCAACAAGGAGACAGGTTTGCTGCACTCTGTTAGATGCCTCAACCATTTAATTGACTCAAAGTCGGATTTTATTTTTCATTTCCCTCCCAGAGTGAGGGAACTATACAAACCGAATTAGTTCAACTCACCAACCAAGGGAAACAGTCTCTCAGCATCTACCATGTCATGCCCTCACAGAATTTTCAATGTTTGCCATCTTCTACGCAATCTCTGCCCATTGTGCCATCCCCGATCCCAGCACTCAATCCAGTGAACATTTATTGTACAGGTTGTTCTGGTCCAACGCGTGTTTTGTCAATGCAAATTCGCTGTAACGCAATTGACGAATTGGGGATGCCGTTTCTAAAGCGCGAACTTTTAAAGTTTGTGTTGGCTGTAACATGATTACATCACCAACTCTTTAAACTGTTTCTAAAATGCGATTTTTCTATAATGCAGGCTTGCACAAGAACTCAAACATCATGTTATTCAAGAACTGACTGTACTCAGGTTCAGAGGTGAAAAGATGAAGGGCTTATGGCCGAAACGTTAATTCTCCTGATCCTCGGAAAGCTCCTGACCTGCTGTGCTTTTCGAGTGCCACATGTTTTGACTTCAAAGATGAAAATGTTGGAGAGTACTTCAGATTACATCTCACCAAAGTCCTGTACAGTCATAGCACTGTATCAAAATGCACAAATGTGACAACAGGCTCATTGTATCATTACGCATTTCTGTCACACCCCCTCTCAGGTAACTATATAACAGTTAACACAGTGCATCACTCAGCATGTTCTTGACAAAATTCTTTCTTTCATTAACACCATCAAAAACAGACTAACTGTTCACTAAACTTGGAGTCGTGCTGTGCAGAAGATGGCTCTACATTTGCTTCCCTGAATAAGTTCTTTCCATAAGATACATTCAATGGAAATACTGACAAATTCCTGGAGCATTCCACTTTGCACTGTTACCCCAAGGGAAAGGTGTTATCATTGCAGACTGCTTTTATTTTCCCTATTAGCAAATAACGACAAAAAAGGACATTTCAAGTCAACAAATGTAGAAAAGTAAAACCGCTAACAACGTCTTGGAGTGTAGACTGGCCTTCGGTCCTGATGAAGGGCGTTTGCCCGAAACATTGATTTTTCTGCTCCTTGGATGCTGCCTGACCTGCTGTGCTTTTCCAGCACTACTCTAATCTAGACTCTGATTTCCAACATCTGCAGCACCCGCTTTTGCCTAACAACGTCTTGGATCCTATGAGGCAACTGAATCCAGACTCTGATGCCAGGCGTACAAATGACGTCACACCCGGGTTAGTTGGTGTTGTGAGATTACCGCCTCAACATGGGCAAGTTGGCTGAGGAAAACAATTCGCTGTTGGCCCACCTTTCCTGGTGCTAGGTTTGGACCATCTGGCACCCCCGGTGGTGGTACTTCTCCAGAGCTTTGAGATGGCTGCTGTAGGTATCTGAAACAAATAGGAGCACTGGGATCACTGTTTCCTGGTCAACCATTATGATTGGGTTGGATTTGAGGTCTTAACCCCAAATAATACTTTCCTCATTCAACTGAAGGTTGAGTTGCGGTAAATGACAATTTTTGTAAAATATGTCTGTCGTCATTGAACAGAGGCTACCAAGACTTGGAAACTGATTCACATTTTCCTGGATCGTGCTGTGGACTTTGGTTGATGGGCGTGCTACGTGGTGTGGGTGTTCGTCGGAAGACAATGTTGGTTTTCAATGTGTTTAGTAAAAGGCTCATCTTATCACATGCTTCAGAGAAGGAAGTGGCAATAGCTTGGAACTCAGTTCCTGTACCATCTGAAGCGCTACAACTGAGGTTTGAGTTAGTTTTGGTTTTAGTTTGAAAGAGGTTTAGGTTGAGCTGTCTCTCTCTCTTGCCCTGCAGGTTATTTCCACACCTGGAGGCAGGGTGCAGAACTGCAGTGAGGAAAATGGAGAAGAAATTACAATGATGCGGCCTCATTTGGCCCTGGTTTTCTGTGAGATAGGGCTAGTGGTAGTTCCATTGGTGAGGATCAAAGCTTCTACATCAGTGTGAACTAACCAGAGGAAGGTAAATCGGGGAAGCCAAATTTGAGAAGGATGTTGCGTTAATATAAATGTTTGGCAGAGTCACAAGGGTTGGAAACAGTCAATGACATCAGTTGGAACTGTTTCATGCATTTTTCTTGAGTTTAGCAATGAAGAGCTTCTCAATGGGTAAAAATTGCACTGCATCTAGACAAGTTCCTCAACCATTGCAAGGAGGCAGTGCAGAAATTGCTTTCAAAGGTATTTCTATGGCAGACATTGACAAGTCTCTGCTGTAATTATCACCATTAGACTTATATCTCTTCTTGAATAGACTCACAATCACAACGTCTCTGATCTCCAAAGGCATACACTCTTCTTCACAGTATTGTGCAGTCATTGGAGAATGTGTATGATACAGTATGTTACATGAAATATATGTCACAGGGGCTCATGTGTCAAATATCAGAGGAAATTAATGTTATATTGGGTCATGCGTCAAATATCAAAGGATAGAATGTTATATTAACAGATTAAACAGCAAAACCGTTGGGTGACAGGCTGGGTATGTTATAGCATGGTGTGTGTTAAGCATCATGGGCACTGATGTATTTGAACATGTGTTAAATATCAGAGAAGGAGAACAGTATTTTGAGATGTGTGTTTTAAATACTAAAGTGTGGGAATGTTAAACCAGGACACATGTTAACTACCACAGAAGGTGAATCGGAAATCGAGACGTTTAAACGCTACAGGAAGGAAAAAGTTTGTAAAATTATGTTAAATATCAGAGTGTTGTAATCAAATAAATTACCAAGTAAATTTAAAAAATGAAATATAAACAGTGTCAATCTCAATGGACTAATAACTATGAAGACAAAATCTGGTCAGATATAAATTAAAATAAAATAGTCAAACTAAATTTGGAAAGTAAGGATTGTGAGGGCAGTTTGAGAATCAGTTTGTATTACAGGATCCAGCTGAGGTATTGGTTATGTAATAACTCATCACCAATCTATTGGAGAATATAGTTAGCAATGACAAAGTTGTTATCCTCACTGGCGATCTATCAGTAAGACTCATTGTCCAAGTGATTCTCTACTGACTTAACTGGTGAGACAGTGAAGGCTCTCTCAGCTTATTACTTTGTTTGTTTGGTCCTTAGATTTGAGCCACACAAACACTGGGTTGGTCTGAAGTTGAACCATGTCCAAGGTATGAGTGAACTTGGAAAGCTTATCTCTGGAGTATGTTATTGAATAATGTCGATAAATGTGAAAGCCATAAGCAATGTTTGCGACATCAGATGTTGTGGTGATCTATCAAGTTAGCTTATAAAAGAAGGACTAATATATTAACAAACTCAAGTTGTGATGTGCCTAACATATACAGTTACGCATTTGAAATATGTACTGCTCTGAACTTGGGTTTTGGCCAAACCCACAGATTGGAACTGCTTAAACCTCACAGATATAGGCTCCAAAAATGATTGAGTAAGAGTCTATTAACAAAGAAGGGACTTTGCAATCTGGCTGACTGAAAGGCTGAGTTGACAAAGTTTGGATATTTGGCTCTAATGGACCAAAGCTGGTCCTTGGGCCATTGAATTTCAACAGGTATAAATAAGTGTTGGCTTGATCCCAAGGTGCTTTCTGTCAGATTAAACTTGGATGAAAAAAAAACCTGATTTCGTTGGCACTGTGAACCCTGGAACTGGGCCAATTTCAAGCAACAGCATCTGAATTTTGTTTTTAACTCACTGTTCTCCGAACATCACTATAGATGTCCAGGCTGTTCTTCTCGACCCAACAGCCTCACCAGAAAAAACTTCAGGATTTCACCCATGTCATTCTTTGTGAATAAGCTTTAACTATGATTGCTGGGAGTCAAACAGTGTGTCGCTGGAAAAGCACAGCAGGTCAGGCAGCATCCGAGAAGCAGAAGAATTGACATTTCGGGCATAAGCTCTTCATCAGGAATGAGGCTTGTAGGCTAAGGTGGCTGAGAGATAAATGGGAGGGGAGGTGGGGTTTGGGGGAAGGTAGCTGGGAATGCGATAGGTCGGTGGAGGTGGGGGTGAAGGTGGGGTTGGAGAGGAGGGTGAAGCAGATAGGTGGAAAGGAAGGTAGATAGGCAGTACAGGTCATGAGGGTGGTGCTGCGTTGGAAAGTTGGGATTGGGATAAGATGGGGGGAGGGGAAATGGATGATTGCTGGGAGACCATTCAATAGTGGGAGGAATCAGATACAAGCTCAGGTCTATCTTTATCCCCTGATGTCCACATTTATCTCATCTTGAACATAAATCACACAGGGTCACAATATGCAACAGAAGTATTTCTTCCATATTGCTTCAGACAGAAACTTGTTGCTGACTCAACAGAGGCAGAAGGATCAAAACTATTTGGACAGGAACTGTCACAAAGAGATTAGACATCTGGTTTGCACTCTTGTAAGAAAATGCCTGTCATTTACACACCATCTGCTCTTGATTTCACAGCCAAAATTGGAGATTTCCGAGTGGGAATTGATGGGAGCCGAGATCTTAAGAGTAGGACCAGGCTCTTCGGTCTTTCAAGCATGGTCAAACAAATTATGGTTGATCTGACTGTGCTGTCAACTCCACCAACCTGGCTACATCCATTGCCCGTCACTCCCTTGTTTGTCAAAAATTTATCTAACCAAGCCTTAATATGCTCAATGATCCCACCTCCACTCCTCCCTATAGAGAGCAGTTTCTTCCCCGCTGTTATTAGACTTCTGGATTGACCTCTCCAATTTTAAATTTAATGCTGATCTCACTCTCTGTGCACCTTCTCTGCAGCCATAAACATTATATCCCTCGCTCTTTTCTATCAACCTGAGGCACTTTGCCTGTACTGCTCACAAAACAAATCTTTTCACTATACGTAGGTACATGTGACAATGTAAATCAAATCAAAAATAAAAAAATTCCACCTGCATATGACCCTCTAATGAGAAATGGGGTTTCTCTTTAGTCCTGTAATAAAATACTGATTTCTTATTCTTCAAGGATGCCCTCTAGTTTAGTTTCTCCTATAAAAGAAAAAATCCTCCTGATGTCTATGCTTTCAATTCCCTTCAAAAAGGTCCCAACACAGTTTTCTAAACTACACTGGACACAGACCCAACTTGTTAAACCTTTCTTCACAAGATAAACTCTTAATCCCAGGAATGAATCAAGTAAACTTCTCTCAATGGCTTCGAATGTAATTATATCATTTTTCAAATAAACAGACCAAAACCATGATGAAGTCTTAACAAGGTGTACAGCTGCAATATAAACTTCCTGCTTTTCTGTTCCATTTCCCATGCAGTAAACAAGAACATTCCAATCGACTACGTTTCACTTGTTGTGAAATGTATGCTAATGTTTTGTGATTGGTGTAAGAGGACAGTCAGATCCCTCTGTACCTCTGATCTGCCTGTACCTCAGAGTTCTGCAATCTCTGTTTATTAAATGCTGTGCTAAATATGAATTAATCCCTGACCATTCTGTCTATAAGTTGTCAATGCATCAATGTGCAATTCCTTTCCAAAAGCCTCAATTTTTCTCTCATTCCTTTTTTTCCAGTTTTGTCTCTGATCTTAACTTGAAGATTGGAACCCTTGAAAATGGGCTTGATCACCAGGAGAATTTATTCTACTTGAAATGTTGGAAAGGTGCTTATTTCTCGCATATGTCTCATTTCATTACTGTCTTTTACAAACACCTTGGTTTGGTAGCTTTCCCTAAGCAAGTCCCAGGTGACTCCATTGATAAATGTGCTGCCCAATGCCCCCAAGCTTGAGCACTGGCCCGGGTAGAAGTAACATTGGACTGGGACCCGTCACAGAATTTTCCATTACAGCCTCAGGACTGGCTTCTGGCCAGTCCAAACCTCAGCCCCTGCCAATGGACTCAGTCCACCTGCATTTCTCTGCTTCCCTTCACCATCTCCCCCCCTCCCACCCAAAATGATTTCAACCTTGCGTCTCAGACATTTTTGTTTGGCTAATATCATGCTTGATGGATGACATTGCTGAGGAACGGAACCCGGTGTGTGTTTTTCTTTTCTTCTTCAGCTTTTTGGCAATGAGAGCTTTGAGGTCAGGTATTTCAATGGTGAGAAGCACACTACAAAGCTGGCTGCCTGTGTTCTAATGGGAATTCATTTGGAAATCCCTATCCACATTTTCAGTCCTGGGCAAAAGAAAAAAACATAATGGAGCTGTTTCGATTCAAATAGATGGGGGTTTAAGGGGTTATTTTTTAGAGATATTTAACATTTTGAAGGAGTGGAACAACTCAGATGAAGCCCGACTGAGTTTCCAGTATTTTATGGAAAATACACCATCATCATCTCAGCATATGAAATTCAATGTGTCAAACAAGCGAAATGCAAATCTGCTGCTGCACGTACTTTGAAATAAGCCAAATATCTATCCATATATGACTGCAAAGATCTCTGGTGTTTGTAGCACATCTACGAGATGAATAATTGTCACAATAGACGTCACATTAATTGCTGAAGTTGACAAGCAGTTAGACATTTCTAAGACTTGGATTTAACAAACAATTGTCTCAACTCCAATCGACCTCTGGATTTATTTTAAAAAAGGCAGCTACATACCATTGCTTTGCACATGGAGTCCAGAAAGAGTTGTGTCAAATTGATAGATAGAGTATTGCCAATGTTTTGCAGCCCTATGGAGGGTCAGTGGTTAGCACTCCTGCCTCACAGCAAGAGGGACCTGAGGTCAATTCCAGTCCCACTGTCTGTGTAGAGTTTGCGCATTCGCCCCCATGTCTGCGTGGGTTTCCTTGGGTGTTCTGGTTCCTCCCATAATCCAACGATGTGCAGTTTAGGGTGGATGGGCCATGCTAAATTGTCCATAGTGTCCAGGGATGTGCAGGCTAGGTGGGTTGGCCATGGGAAGTGCACGGTCACAGGGATTGAGTGGGATACTCTTTGGAGGGTTGGTGTGGATGCAATGGGCCAAATGGCCTGCTTCCACACTGCAGGTATTCCATGAGTTCATGCTGCATTGAGGGAAAACATTAAAAGACTCCAGACTGCCCAAAGTATTAAACATAAAGGTATCATGGTTGTCAGCCAGAAACGTACAAGCACTTAGCAAATGGCAAATATCCCTCACCTAACAGCAAATAAACTTTTATTAATCTCAGATCTGCATGTAGACCACACTTGAGAATTGGCTTTAAGTAGACATCTGCTGGCTAACTATGGCTGAGGCCTCTGGTTGTACATGAACCAAGCTGCAGATAATCAGTTAATTAGGATATGAAATCACTCTCGCTGCCTTTTCAAAAAGTACTAATATTAGAGCTACAGTATACTCTGAATGAACATTTTCAAAAAAATGTATGAATTTATTTTTGAGAAAAGGTGGGCAGCTGACGTTTTGATGGTGTCTGCATGTGCAAGTTAGTGTTTAACATTTGCTATGTGTTTATTAATTTGATAATTTTGGGGAGGCAATGGTCTAGTGGTATTATCACTGAACTATATATCCAGGTAATGCTCTGGGGACATGGTGGAATGTGAATGCAATAAAAATCTGGAATTAAGAGTCTAATGATGACCATGTATCTATTGTCGATTGTTAGAAAAACCCATCTGGTTCACTAATGTCCTTCAGGAAACAAAATCTGCTATCCTTATCTGGTCCGGCCTACACATAACTCCAGACCCACAGCTTGACTCTCAACTGCCCTCTGAGCAATTAGGGATGAGTGGTAAATGCTGGCCCAGCCAGCGATGCACTCATTCCATGAATTCCATTCAGTATTGGGGGCAGCACAGTGGCTCAGTGGTTAGCACTACTGCCTCACAGCACCAGGGTCCCGGGTTTAATTCCAGCCTTGGGTGACTGTCTGTGTGAAGTTTGCACATTCTCCCTGTGCCTGTGTGGGTTTCCTCCACGTGCTCCAGTTTCCTCCCACAGTCCAAAGATGTGCAGGTCAGGTGAATTGGCCATGAAACACGCCCTTTGGCCCAACAAGGCCACACCAACGAGTAAACCACCCAGACCTACCCCCCCTACCCTATATTTACCCCTGACTAACGAACCTAACATTATGGGCAATTTAGCATGGCCAACTCAACTGACCGGCATATCTTTGGATTGTGGGACATAATCCAAACCCACATAGACAAAGGGAGAACGTGCAAACTTCACACAAACAGTCAGCCAAGGCTGGAATCAAACCTGGGTCCCTAGCACTGTGAGACAACAGTGCTAACCACTGTGCCGCCCCAAATAGTCGATAGTTAGAGATGTCAGTATTTGTTTGATACCAAACTGCCCAACGCGATAAGAGCACAGAAAACTAGGAAGTTGGTCAAGGAGGTCAGCTTTGTAGGATATCTTAAAGGAGGAAAAAGAGATGGAGAGTTGAAAAGGATTAGGCAGGGAATCCCAGTATTTCTGGCTAGAATGGCTGATGTAATACCACCGACAGTGGAACGATTAAAATCATGAATGTGCAACACGATCAAGTTAAAGGAGTGCAAATAGCTCAGAGAGTAATGGGTTGGAGGAGATGACATGAAGAGGGAGGAGTGAAGCCATGGATGAATTTGAGAATGAGGTTGAGAATTTAAAAACCAGGCAATGTAGACGAGGAGCCAATGCTGGCCAGTCAGCATGTGGGTAATGGACGAATTTATGGATGGCCTGCACTCGCCAGAGCTCAGCAGCTGTCCAGTAGCAACAGCACTACTGGGAGTGGTGGCCATTGCTGGTACTGCAAAGGGGTCGACAGAAGCACTGTGCCCAGCAAGGCACATGGGTCAGGTGAGCAGGTCAAGCTGAGGATGGGATCACAGGCTGGATACGGAATGGCCTTGGGTGAGTGGAGCCCTGTGGGGGAATGGGGGTGTGGGGTCGGCAAGGCTCTGCAATGGGTCCAGGGAGCCGGTTAAGGAGGTAACGCCCATAATCCGCCAACCGCTTATGCTGAGAGAACTGCAAGGATGAGCTCTTGGTACGGGCCTCTCCTGCTGCTGGTCAAATCCCGGTGCCAGAAGAGGGAAGAGGCCCTGGAGTGGGAACAAAAAAACAATTTGACGGCCTTAAACAGCCCATGAGCAGGGCAAGACTTCCGACATTGGTAACGTCCAACCGGTGGTGAAACTGTGGTGAGGTTGTGCACAGGCAGGAAGGCTGTCCACTGAATATTTTGAGCCGCCCTTTGAACCCACCAGTTTGGGGGAAGGGGTTGAAGGGGGAGTGGAATTGTGAAATCCAGCCCAATATTTTCTCGCGATGACAAACTCTCAATACCTGCTCCCTCTGATTCCACAAACTGACAAGTGACAGACAATCTTTGAAACTCTGTTCTGTCAGTTGCATGGCTTTGAAACTTTTGATGAGTTTTATACCATGGTATTGGAACAGCCAAATAAAGTATGCTGACAGGGAAAAGCCTACTTTTAGACATGCCTCGTTCAAAACCTTTCTGAAGATACGTTGGAATAAAGAACATTATGTCCCACATATCATATAGGTATTATCGGATAGTGAGTGACTCACGGTTATCAATTATGCAAGCATTCACTTGTCTCTCAATAGCTGCAATCAGACCTTACAGCAGAAAGGCTGTTTCAGCCATATCTTCCTGTGCCTCATCCTGAGGTACAATATCGACCAGAGTGCAATGCATACTGAACAAAATTTCCGGCGGCATGGTGGCACAGCGGTTAGCACTGCTGCCTCACAGCGCCAGGAGACCTGGGTTCAATTCCTGCCTCAGGCGACTCCCTGTGTGGAGTTTGCACATTCTCCCCGTGTCTGCGTGGGTTTCCTCCGGGTGCTCCTGTTTCCTCTCACAGTGCAGGTTAGGTGAATTGGCCATGCTAAATTGCCCCTAGTGTTAGGTGAAGGGGTTAAATGTAGGGGAATGGGTCCGGGTGGGTTGCATTTCGGCGGGTCAATGTGGACTTGTTGGGCCGAAGAGCCTGTTTCCACACTGTAAGTAATCTAAGCTAAAAACTTACGGAAACTGTTATAGGAAACTCGCTTCCTTTAGCACTGTTTTTGTTGAGACCAGTAATCAGCAGCCAATAGATAATCAATCACAGGCAAAAAAAACAAGGTTCATACCACGGGATGACCCAGAAGCTGAAAAAGATGGTTTCCATTTGAATACTGATCACCTGTTTGTGCTCAGCGCTGCTGTCATTCAGCGCTCCTTATTGAAATTCCGTGCAGTAGAAATTCCAATTGGCAAACCTCATGAACAGATGTTTAATGTAGTCGTACTACTTTCCTGAATGTGTTATTTCTACGCAGGTAATAACCTGCTGAGAATAGATGGTTTAATTTTCACAGTAAAATAGCACACTAGGAACGCAGAGCAAGTGCATTAAGACTTTGTATATGAAATATGCCAATTGCAATTCCTCGATTTCTGTTCCAATCCCACACACAAAGTCTAGAATTTCAATTCTGTTATTCACGCTGCCTTTAGCAAGCAATCATCCTCGAATACAAAATAGGATTTCTTTGGTGCAATGCTGCAATAAACAGTCACAACATTTTCATTGTGAAATCACAGTTAGCAAAGAGTCCTGGTGAGTTTCTGTGGTTTGGTGTGAGGATGTTCAGCCTCCATCTGACACAAACTGGCAATGTCGAGGTGAGTCTGAGGGTTCACATCTGAGCTTCCCTTCCTGGAGTGTCGGCTGTGGTTCAATTAACACTTGTCTGGAGAGAGATGCAGTGGTTTGTGTTGAGTGGTCCATCCCTTGCAGCTCCGTGACGCGGGGCTCTGTACTCTACGGTCTGTTCCCCGGGACGCATACCGAGACAAACATCAACTGTGCTTGGAGGACCATCGACTCATTGAGACAGGCTCTTTGGTCTGCCTGAAATTCATTGGCCTTCCACAGCAAGGAGTTGACCTTGACCAAGTGTTACAGACCTTGACCAAGTGGCACATTCCAAGGCTCAGGCCTATGTGCTGAGGCCGGGGGCAGCTGCTGCCAAGGTACCATGTGGAAAGACCACTCTGAGGGATTCCTGCTGAAGGTAAATGGAGGTCCCTTCAGTTGCTGGATCTTCCTAGTGCCTCAAACACATGTAAATACTGTCTGGTTCAAGTGAGAGATGCCTTTGGTTTGTTGGGATAGAGTCAAACTCCAATGTTTCTTTGATATGCAACTGCGTGGGACTGAACTGCATTTGTGACTATACTGTGTTTATAAAAACATAAGCTGAAAATGTGTTGCTGGAACAGCGCATCAGGTCAGGCAGCATCCAGGGAACAGGAGAATCGACGTTTCGGGCATAAGCCCTTCTTCAGGAAGGGCTTATGCCCGAAACGTCGATTCTCCTGTTCCCTGGATGCTGCCTGACCTGCTGCGCTGTTCCAGCAACACATTTTCAGCTCTGATCTCCAGACCTCACTTTCTCCTCCATATAAAAACATAACTTTTATTAATAAAATATATTTTTGAAATATAAAAGACTCCACCTCCAGCAATTTCTGTTTTTGTTGTAAATAATTCCTGGTACCTAGCATCTTCGAGAAATGCCTTCAGATTAGTTGGAACTATTGAGAAAGTCAAACCCCAATGTTCAATTTCTTCTCCGTACACAAAAACTGTATACAGCAGGTTCTGAACTGCTTCAGTAACTGTGCACGCATATAAAAAAATTCATTTTTTATGAATAAAGTGCAAAACAATACACTCCACCTCTGTATCCGAGGAGTTTTGAGGCACTAGCCTTAGGCTAGCACTGGAGTGTTGTGGTGAGAGATTGATTCAGTCAGAATTGCTGTTAAACCAAGCCTCTGCCTGTCCTCTGATATGAAAGATTCCCATGTCAGTGTTCTGAGAATGTGCAGGGTAGCTGTCTCCCTGGTGGCCTGACCAATAAAGCATCACTGAGCCCACATCAACAAACTGGAAGATCTGGTCATTATCTCATCGTGTTTGTGGAAGCTCACTGAGCACAAATTGGTAACCAGCAGAGAGACAGTGGCTATGTTTCTGAGCACTTTATTTAATACTTGTACCATAACCATGCTAACTGTTGACAGCAATGTGAAATAGCCACTGAAAGTGCTAATAATGGGAAATAAAGTGAGCAATCTCATTTATGCAGCCTGCTGCGTAGGTGGTGTGATAAAACCACCTTTAGCGCCGTAATGATCCATTAATAATATGGAATTTCCACGGTGTGTGGGTATATTGCATCTGGAACAGACACAGTTTCGGATTCAACCCCTGAATTGAGTTAAGATAGTTGGGCATTGACTGGGTTCACTCCAGTTACTGCTGGTTGCTATTCACTGACCCCTGCTGGAAGGTCAATGTATGATGGCGATGCTTTTATTTGGGCACAATTGGGTTGAGTGATTACAAAGATACTCCAGATGAAACAACCATGTCAGTTTTATCTCTGAATAGCTGTTGCTTAACTGCAGCTGGGGGACTACTGACACTCATAGAATTGTCATCCAGACTTTCAACACAGGATGGAAGAAAACCAGGAGAAATGTTTTCCGCAGGAGCTAAGAGACCTCTCTGCAGCTGCTCAGCAGGCACCTGTGGAAGCAATGGTCTAGTGGTATTATCGCTGGACTGTTAATCCAGTGATCCAGGTAATGTTCTGAGGAACAAGCACCGAATTTGTTGGAAAAGCTCAGTAAGTCTGTGGAGAGAGATCAGAGTTAACATTTTGGGTCTGGCCCCCCTTTCTGATATCTCTGCACAGATACTGCCAGACCTGCAGAGCTTTCCCAGCAACTTCTGTTTTATTTTTCTGATTTACAGCATCCGCAGGTCTTATAATGGTCTGGGGACATGTGTTTGAATCTCACCATGGTACACAGTGGAATTTGAACTCAATATTTGAAAGATCTGGAAGTTAAAGTCTAATGATGATTGTCGATTGTCAGGAAAATCCATCTGGTTCACTAATGTCCTTTCAGGAAGGAAACTGCCATCCTTACCCAGTCTGGTGACTCTGACTCTTAGCAACGTGGTTGTCTGTGAACAGCCCTTTCGGAGATTAGAGATGGACAATAAATGTTGGCCTAGACAGTGGTGCCTACATCCCGTGAATGAATTAAAAAGAACTCTTGATGCACAAATCCCTAAGTACATCAAACAAAGTGCAAAGATGGACACAATCTCGTATTAGAGCATGATATTTATCAGTCACAGGAAGTCCAAAGGAGTATGATATATTTATGATAGTTCCCCACCCCCACCAAACCTGCTGTGTCATTAGTTATGGACATCACTCAATGACCTGGCTCCCATTACACCATCAATTCTGTCCGGATGTCATGAGGGCATTTACTCAACAGAGTGCACTTGCACTGCAGTGGGATTCAAACTAACACCAGAACTAACCACAGTACGTGCACAGTATTAAAGTGTAATGTTATAGGGCTGGGATTTTCAAGGATCCAGTGCTACTAATGAACTGTTCATGCTTCAGACTCAAGCTTTAACTCAAACCCTCTTTGATAATACTAGTGCCTTCAAATCCATCCCTGGATATTGTTACAAGCTACAGCACAGAAACTACACTGTGTTTGTGTTTGTGTGTGTGTCTGTGTGTCTGTGAGTGAGTGTGTGTGCCTGTGAGTGAGTGTGTGTCTGCGTGAGTGTGTGTGTGAGTGCGTGTGTGTCTGTGATATCTATGAGTGTATGAGTGTGTGTATGTGTGTGTGTGTATTGGTGGAATATTAGGGGCTTGTGTGCTGTACTTGTCAAATGGATGGTATGATCTCTCAGGGCACCTCTTAAGTGTGTTGGTATACATTTCTCCTACCTTCAGGCTTTCCCAATCTTCTGTGATATTAGGAGCCACGTTTTACTGAGAAATGCAGTTTCAGAGCCCAATCTGAGTGGAAAGGGTGAATAATCAAGGTCTTTTCCCTGGTGCATCGGAGGTTGAGAGGTGACCTTCTAGAGGTTTTTAATATCATGAGGGGCATGAATAGGATAAATAGTTAGGGTCTTTTCCCTCAGGTCGGGGAGTCCAAAACTAGAGAGCACAGGGTTAGGGTGAGAGGGGAAAGATTTAAAAGGGACCTAAGGGGCAACTTCTTCACACAGAGGGTGGTATGTGTATGGAATGAGCTGCCAGAGGAAGTGGTGGAGGCTGGTACAATTGCAATATTTAAAAGGCATCTGGAAGGGTTTGGAGGAATATGGGCCAAATGCTGGCAAGTGGGACTAGATTAGTTTAGGATATCTGGTCGGCACGGATGATTTGGACCAAAGGGTCTGTTTCCATGCTGTACAGTTCAGTTTATGATTCTAATGGGATATGCTGCTCGTAGTAACTAGTTCAATGGCGCAGTAACTAGTTTCAATGACATGAAATCACCTTACTCTGTTACTCTGACCAAAAACACACACACTAAACTGCCAGTTTAAAACATAGACTGTACTTGCTTTTGTTCTTGGTGATACAATTTAAACACACACACACAGAGCTAAACACACACACACACAGAGCTAATCACACACATACACACACAGAGCTAAACACACACACACAGAGCTAAACACACACATACACAGAGCTAAACACACATACACACAGAGTTAAACACACACAGAGAGCTAATCACACATACACAGAGCTAAACACACATATACACACACACACAGAGTTAAACACAGAGTTAAACACGCACACAGAGTTAAACACACACACAGAGTTAAACACACACAGACACACACAGAGTTAAACATACACAGACACACAGAGTTAAACACGCACACAGAATTAAACACACAGAGTTAAACACACACAGACACACACAGAATTAAACACACACAGAGTTAAACACAGACACAGAGTTATTGAAGGGCATGTAAGTTTCACTTCTGAGTTGTGCTGTATTCAGTGCAAGTGAAAGCATAATTTTACTCACAGTCTCTCAGTATTCCTGGGTATTCCTCTCGGGACAGCCTTTAATCCCAAATGATGACAATCCACGTTGGATCCAGAGCAGACACAGCGACTGGGGCACGCGTGGGTGCAAAATCCATGGAAAAGAAGGGTGAGCAGGACAGATCCTGGAAATCTGTCTTTAAATCTCGCCATTCGGGAGGATGCAGAAAGAATTGCGAGAGAGACAGGCACAGAGGGAGAGAAGGAGAGAGAGAGAGAGAGTTCAAAGACTGGGAGGTGGAACAGGAACAACTCCGTCAAAGTTTCAGCTTCCTCTCTTCACTTATCAGCTTGGGGAGGTGGGTGGGTTGGGGGGGAGTTTTGCAGAGACAGGCGTGCAGAGCTCACACAGCCCTTGGCTAGGCTGAGCCGCGGTGAGCGAGGACTTAATTCCTCCAGCAACTCATTTGCAGCAGAAACTCTTGCTCAGGCAGTGGATTTCCCAGTCCCTCGCTGCTTCAAGCATCAGAAAGTAGTGTCACCGACAGTCTCCAACCTTCAGTCCTTCCCTCCGACCTCCCTTCACCCCAGAGACAGGAGCTCCAGCACAGTTCCCAATGAAAACGTTCTTCCGAACAGTTTCCAGTTAGGAGATTCTCCAGAGGGATGGGTGGGGGGGGGGAGGAGATGCAGACAGCAGAGCTTTTTTTTTCCTCTCCTTACTGAACAGTATTCCTGATCTCCCTCTCTCCCACCCACCAGTTATTTTCTTTTTTTTAAAAAAAAATTGGATTGGAAGTGGAGGGAATCAGAAATGACCGAAATCTCCAATCAAAGCCGCTGCACTCTCTCAAACATCCATTAAATCCTTCAGTCCAAACCGACACCTCTGTCGCCAAACTGCTATGTGATCAATACCTTGAATCTTGCACAGACTTCTGTACAAGTTCTTCAAGCATACATGTCAGGGAGTGAGCTTCCTTCGCTTAAATCTTGCCTTTGTGTTTTCTCCTGCCTGTTCTTAAGCCCCTGGCAATGTTTCCTTATTCCTTGTGCTGTTTCTGATTGCTGTTAGGTTCTTGAAGTTACCTTTTACATTTCCCAGCTCTGCTCTGTGTGTGTGTGTGTGGGTTGGGGTGTTTTTTAGTTGCGATAAAAGTTCTTATCCTTGCCCTAAACTTCCAGCTGAACCTTTTTACTGGTTCACTCTTTGCTGATGTCAGCCAACATGTTGGAATAAAAGAGTTTTTTTTCTCTCACACACACAGAGACTGATTTAATAGGCTCTCTCTCCTCTCACGGTCTTCTTTAGTGCACAGTCACACACAATTGATATGGAGCAAAAGGTGACCATTCGACCCATCCTGGCTGCACTGGCCCTCCACTGGGACCCGAGGGGCAACCTTTTCACACAGAGGGTGGTGTGTGTATGGAATGATCTGCCAGAGGAAGTGGTGGAGGCTGGTACAGTTGAAGCATTTAAAAGGCATCTGGATGGGTATATGAATAGAAAGGGTTGAGAGGGATATGGGGAGAAAGTGAGGTCTGCAGATGCTGGAGATCAAAGTTGAAACTTTATTGCTGGAACAGCACAGCAGGTCAGGCAGCATCTAGGGAACAGGAGATTCGACGTTTCGGGCACAGGCCCTTCTTCAGACATTCCTGAAGAAGGGCCTGTGCCCGAAACGTCGAATCTCCTGTTCCCTAGATGCTGCCTGACCTGCTGTGCTGTTCCAGCAATAAAGTTTCAACTGAGAGGGATATGGGCCAAGTGCCCACCAACCTTGGAAGCAGATCTTACGATGGCACAGGGCCGTACAAATTTTTTTTCATTCACACGCGGGATGTGGGCTCGGTCAGTGGGTCTGGAGTCACAAGCAGTCCAGACCAGATAAGGATTGTAGATTTTCTTCCCTAACAGATATTAGCAAAGCAGACGAGTTTTTCTGACAATTGACAATGGATTCACAGTCATCATTAGACATTAGATGCCAAGTTAGAAAGCCTCCTGTGGCTCTCTGTAACTCAATCCCTGTTGCTTCCGAAGATTTTAGGCTCTCACTAACTCATCTTTCAATCTCCCTCATCCCCCAATCAGACATCATAGCCCCTTATGCCCTCCATGCCAATACCAACTCATCCGTAGACCATAGACCATAGACCATAGAACATAGACCATAGACCATAGAACATAGAACATAGACCATAGACCATAGACCATAGACCATAGAACATAGACCATAGAACATAGATCATAGACAATAGAACATAGAACATAGACCATAGACCATAGAACATAGACCATAGACCATAGATCATAGACAATAGAACATAGATCATAGACCATAGAACATAGAACATAGACCATAGACCATAAAACATAGAACATGGACCACAGAACATAGAACATAGACCATCGACCATAGACCATAGAACATAGATCATAGACCATAGAACATAGACCATAGAACATAGAACATTACAGCGCAGTAGACCCTTTGGCCCACAATGTTGCGCCCACAACCATTGTGCTGTGGAACGAATCTGAAGCTCAACTATCCTATGCTATTCCATTTTCATCCCTATGCGTATCCAATAACCATTTAAATGCCCTTAAAGTTGGCGAGTCTTCTACTGTCACAGCAGTGCGTTCGACACCCCGACTACTCTCTGAGTAAAGAAACTACCTCTGACATCTGTCCTATATTTATCACCGCTCAATATAAAGCTATGTCCCCTCGTGCTAGCCATCACCATCCGAGGAAAAAAGCTCTCACTGTCCACCCTAATTAACCGTCTGATTATCTTATATGTCTCAATTAAGTCACCTCACAACCTTCTTCTCTCTAACGAAAACAGTCTCAAGTCCCTCAGCCTTTCCTTGTAAGACCTTCCCTCCATACCAGGCAACATCCAGCAAATCTCCTCTGAAACCTTTCTGAAGTTTTCACATCCTTCTCATAATGTGGTGACCAGAACTGTACGCAATACCCCAAGTGCGGCCACACCAGAGTTTTGTCCAGCTGCAACATGACCTCATGGTTCCAAAACTCAATCCCTCAACCAATAAAAGCTAACACACCATATGCCTTCTTAATAATCCTATCAACCTGGGTGGCAACTTTCAGAGATCTATGTACAAGGATATCGAGATCTCCCTGCTCATCTACACTACTAAGAATCTTACTCTGCATTCCTGTTACTCCTTCCAAAGTGAATCACCTCACAGTTTGCCGCATTAAAGTGTCCAACATGCATCCACCATGGGCCAATCTGAAAAACAGCTCCCTATACGGACGGGCAGACACTGGATTTTCATGTTGTCTTTGTACGTTGTGTTGAGGAGAGTTTGCTGTATAGGATTCCATGTGCTGTGAATATGTAATGTTGCAACTCTGCCTGACAGTTAGCTTGCTGTGGGTTTTTAAGCTGCACAGAAAGAGGTAAGTTGGTTTGGTGTAATGTTTGTTTCATTGCTTTTAATGTGTTTTACTGTTTTAAATAAGCTAGCCTGTGGAGTTAATAAAACCCCGGTGAGTGGTTGATTCTTAGATTTTAACATTAATGTGCCACTTAAGACACCACAGTTGAGTATCTGTCTCATGGTAATGAGGTTTGCTTCCATTGGCAGGACTGAAGCTGGACTCCATCAATTGGTCAGATCCTGGTGTAACTTCCAGGGATCTGTCTTCTCCTGATTTGATGTTTGCAAACAAAGGTAAGGAGTGCAAAAGTAACAAGGGTACGGTGAACAATAGCACTGGTTCAGCTCCATTTGAAGTGTGATGTCCAATTCTGGGCACCACGTTTGAGGGAATGAAAAAAAAGGATTTACAAGAATGTTCACCGGGGTGAGATGGATACCTCATCCAAATCCCTGGATGGAATAGAGAAGCAGGAGCTGTAAGCCTTGGTGACTTGACCTCCTTCCACCTATCACATTCCCAACGCCCCTCCCCCAAGTCCCTCCTCCCTACCTTTTATCTTAGCCTGCTGGACACACTTTCCTCATTCCTGAAGAAGGGCTCATGCCCGAAACGTCGATTCTCCTGTTCCTTGGATGCTGCCTGACCGGCTGTGCTTTTCCAGCAACATATTTTCAGCTCTGATCTCCAGCATCTGCAGTCCTCACTTTGTCCCTGAAGAGAAGAGGGTTAAAGTTCAAAGTCATGAGGGCATCTGGACAGAGTAGACAGGGAGAAACAGTTCACATTAGCAGAGGCGCCAATGTAAGGTGATTGGCGAATGAAGCAGTGGTAGCAAGAGGAAACTCTCTGTGTGGATTATAGTTATAATCTGGAAAGCATTGCCCGAGAATGTGTTGTGACCTTTTGATTTGGTTTGATTTGATTTATTGAGGAACACCCCACAATTGACAAACTGTCAACACAGGTAACAAGAATGCTTACACAGATATAAACCCAACGGCAGTGGGCTGAGGTCCTTACGTAGTCAATAATTGGCCTCAGGGATGTCAATTTGTGGCGAGGCAGGTGGATTGACCATTGGGCTTCCTACCCTTGACTAAAATCCGGTCGAGATGAGATGGCTGTTTGGGGTTTGGGAACATGGTTGTCCAACATAATGAAGTACCTTCCTGCCTCTGAACCCATGCCTTCTGGGAACAGATCATTACCCTCCTAAAACAAAAGGAACAGTTCTCATGCTCTCCCACACCTTCGAGGTGTTTTTCCATGTAACTAAAAATGCTCCAGGGCCTTTGCGAACCTTATGTCAATTTAAGATGCATAGTGGGCAGAATTCCTGACATTCACCTCCGTCATCGCCAACATGCCCTGTAATGTGGGCAGCACGGTGGCTTAGTTAACACTGCTGCCTCACAGTGGTAGGGACCTGGGTTCGATTTCAGCCTCAGGCGACTGTCTGTGTGGAGTTTGCACATTCTCCCTGTGGGTTTCTTTCGGGTGCTCCAGTTTCTTCCCACAATCCAAAGATGTGCAGGTCTGGTGAGTTGGCCATGCTAAATTGCCCATACTGTCAGGTGCATTAGTCAGGGGTAAATGTAGGGGTGTGGGTCTGGGTGGGTTACTCTTTGGAGGGTCAGTGTGGACTTGTTGGGCCAAAGGGCCTGATTCCATACTGTAGGGAATTTAATCTGAAGCTCTCTTTAATGCGCTTTCCATCTATCCCACATTTTTGCTTATTCTCTTAGCATCATCTCCCACGATCTCCAATTTATGGATTGCATATGGAAAAAAACGGAAATCTTCTTCTTACATGAAATTACAAGTTTGCTCAGAAAAGAAACACTTGCATTTAATCAGGTCTGCTCCCTACTATTTTCACCCCAAAGTACATCATCGCTCAGAAAGTATCTTGAAGTGCAGTTATAGTTATATTAAATGCAAATATAACAACTAACCTGCACACAACAAGGACTAATATGAGTTCTAAAGAAGGGTCACTTGAACTGTTAACTCTGATTTCTCTCCACAGATGCTGCCAGACCTGCTGAACTTTTCCAGCAATTTCTGCTTTCGTTTCTGATTTACAGCATCTGCCATTCTTTTGGTTTTTATTCAAGACAAATACGATGTGACCATGATCAGTTGATTTTCATTGATGGGGATGTTTGGAGGATAAATGTTAACCAGGTGACAGCAAGAGTTCCCTTTTACTGAAATCAACAAATGCTGGAGATCACAGCGGGTCAGTCAGCATCCGTGGAGAGAGGGCAAGCTAACATTTCGAGTCTGACTAGCTCTTCCTCAGATCTGAAGTAATTCCCTTTCTCGTTCTTTCAGTGGTAACATGATTTTTTTTAACCTTCATCTAAGCAAGAAAGCGGAAAAACTCCACTGACGCCAACTGTGCAGCACTCCCTCACTGCTACAGAATTGTCCCATGGAATATTGGAAATGGCTGTGGTGGAATGAGACATTATTGTGGTTCTTTTGAAGGGAATTTATTTTCCATTTTCACAGGATTGAATCTTTATGGCCAGGATATAATGCAGATGACTGAAGGACATCCCTACTGTCCCTTCTAGGGGAGACAGAGCACATCACTGTACCAATCAGGCATTGGCAAGGCCAACAGTGTGCCTTTGCCTGGAATTAGGACCCCAGTGTTGTATATACCACCCAATGAGAGTGGCCAGCCAATCAGAAGTTGTTGCTTTGGACAGCACTACATGCGAGGCCAGGATTACTTCTGAAAGTGACTCCGCCAGAGTTCCAGATAACAGAGGATCCAGGACTCAGGCATGAGTTCTAACTTTAGCTAGGTGCAGAAGAGGAACCAGGGAGGCATCTGGGGTTGGGGATTCACAGGGAGTGGAGTGTATGTGGGTCAGAATCAAAGGCTGAAGGGTGGCTTGCAATATCCAACTCTTTGCCTGATTCCCTGTCCCTTGACCATACACCTAATGCTTTTGTTTGAGCGATGCCCCAAGTGATAGGCTGCCCACACAGGTAACAAGCATGCTTACAGTTGTAACAACCCAACAGCAGTGGGCTGATGTCCTTACACAGTCAGCAATTGGCCTCAAGGGTGTAAATTTGTGGCGGGGCAGGTAGATCGACCATTGGGCTTCCTGCCCTGGACTAAAATCGGGTCAAGGTGAGACGGCAGCCTGGGGTTTGAGGTATAATTATCCAACATAATGAAGTACCCTCCTGCCTCCAAACCCACTAGCCCTGGAACAGATGATTCCATCCGTGGTCCTCTGGGTACTATTCCTCACTCAGGAAGTCTAGGCTGCTCCCCCATTCCTCTCCTCATCTCATTCTGCCTTCTTTCGGGGCCTCGAGTTTGATTTATTCCTTGTTGCTGGGTGAGGAGCATTTAGCTGTCACTACAGTGACAAGATATGATTTGGAAATGAGGGAATTTGAGATTAGGATGGGAAACCACATCCCATTAATTCCATGAATAGACTACAGGTACTGCTGAAAACGCACCCCATTTTGTTGAAGTTGTTTCTTGTGCACTCATTCAGGACAATTTGTAAGAATATCCATTTTATAAAAAGAATGTTTATACTGTAAGTTGTAAATGTGGATTTCCTCTTGAATTGGTATTCTTGTAATCCATCCTGATGATTGCAAAGTGAAAAGCTTCAACAAAATGAGTCTTCTTTTCTCAAGTTCCATATTACAAAGTGGCAGATTGGATTTAATGGTAGTTATGTACACAGTGGATAAGTAGCTAATTTAATAACAAAACTAATCAGTATTAAAGATCAATGTAGGCTATTGTCCTCCACGTCCAATCCCGACAGTCCAAAATAAAAAGGTGGCAGAATGTTGGGTCCTTAATTTGATTAAATTTAATGACAGGTGGCATTTGTGCAACGCTATCTTGGAATCAGCACTGTGCAGTACCTGATACCATCACAGGTAAAATGCCACCCATCCTTCTGCTGTTGTTCTGTCTTTCCCGCAACTGGCAGCTTTAAATATATCAGTGAGAAAGAATTTGATGAACCAATGCTAGAACCAGGGAAGGGATTCTAGAGGCGTCTCTATTGTGAACAGATTGGGGAGATTTTACCGAAAGCTTGCTCCCTGTCCAGAGGACAAATCCATTCTTTGTGACACTTGTAGTGTTTTTTTAAATCATTGTGAGGAGATGTGCTGGCAAGACCAGCAGTTATTGTGCATTCCCAGTTTGCTTTTTCACAAGGAGTTGTTGCTGATAAGATTTCTCCAGCCAGCAGAGCATTTTTGGCAGAACTTGTGGCGATGCTGTGGCTTTAAGAGGTTATATTTTGAGGGGATCTGGTCTGCTCCCTAACAAACTTAATGACTTGCTGGGCCACACAAGGAGACTCATTCCTGATGAAGGGCTTTTGCTCGAAACGTCGACTCTCCTGCTTCTCGGATGCTGCCTGACCTGCTGTGCTTTTCCAGCACCACACTCTCGTCTCTGATCTCCAGCATCTGCAGTCCTCACTTTCACACAAGGAGGCAGTCATGAGTCAATCACCTTGGTGTGGGGTTGGCATCACGTAGAGATGAGGCAAAGGGCAGACTGCCTTCCCCAAAGGCCACGACATCCCACACCTTCATCAGCATTTTCATTGACAAGACCTTTTTATGGTCAGTGTTGTTTGATTTGAATTGACTTTGATCTATCATCACGTGCTGTCCGCTGAATGCAGTGGGAAGTTTGTAATGTCACTGCTTATGGTGCCATCTCAGATACAGGACACCCAGGTACAGATACTTAAGTATTTAGTACAAAATTGAAAGAATCATAAATAAAAATCCAGCATAAGAATAAAATGGGAGAAAATATTACAGTCCCTTTCACCACAATCTGTGTCAGCCCCTAGCCTCCTGTTCACAAGGGACTCCCCTCCCCGATCCGGTCTCCAGAACTCCATGTATGGAATGAGCTGCCAGAGGAAGTGGTGGAGCAGGTGGGACTAGATGGGTTGGGATATCTGGTCGGCATGGACGAGTTGGACCGAAGGGTCTGTTTCTGTGCTGAACATCTCTATGACTCTGTGACTCCCCTTCCCGCTCTGGGACTCCCCTTCCTGCTCCGGTCTCCGGGATTCCCCTTCCCGCTCTGGTCTCCAGCCCAGGACTCAGCTCTAGGTCTCGCCTGTCACGCCAGCCTCCAGTCCGGGACTGAAATTCTCATGGCGCTGCAATGGGATTTTGAACTAATTTTCTCAGATGTTGCTCTGGACTGTTTGTTTGCTACACATCGACTGACTTTGCAAAGAATACAGAATGTGAAAAACAAAACGTTTTTGCAGTGTTTCTGATGGCATTAATGTGGAGAGATTTAGGGGAATCATTCACCTCATGAAGCCTGGCTTCATTTCTGTTGTAATTCACTCTTTTTCTAACAAATAAACTATGTAAGACATGCAACAGAAAATAAAGCAGGAATGATATCCACCCTCTTCAAACACTCTCAAACTTGCAGGTTTCCAATGAATCTTTGAAGGACCTGCGTGATTCCAAACCGCACGATTAACCACACTGACCACAGCATGAGGAACTGTCAATAAAAGTTGTCCACATGATAGGAGAAATGCAGGAAACGCTCATTAACGGGTAAGTCGAGTGACTTTAAAATTGAAAGGATGCTTGAATTGTGAGCAGTTGTGTGAGTGGATGGGCCCAGGCAAGGTGCAACATGTTGACTCAAGGGTCTCAGAAACTGAAGGAAGGGCAAATTAGCCAGGATTTGTACTCCTCACACATTCAGCCATACCAGTAGGCAATTCAGCAGGGATTTAGGGAAGAATGCTTATATTATTCTGAAGAAAATCGGGAAAGGCAATTAAAAAATCGGGAAATAAAAAATAATTTTTTTTCCCAATTAGTTTCTTAAACCTCATGTTACTTTCATCTGTTCCTAAGTCCAATCCTGTGTTTTGGAAAGCTTTCCTATTATTACAAGAATTCAGTGATGAACTGTGGATTCTCACCATGAAGGCTGCACTCGTTCAATTTAATTTGACATGGATTAAAGACCAAAGGTATATCTGCGAATTACAGACAAGACGTCTGCCTAGATTTCAACGAATTTCCTGCAAGTTGGAAGAGACAGAAATCATGGAAAGATTTCCTCTTGTTTGGAATTTTCTGCTTCAGATGTTACTTTGAGCTCTTCCACAGCTCCACTGCCCCCTGCTGGAGATAACCCGACATGCATATCCAATGGGCACTATCTTTTCTCCTGTTTTCATTCAATTGAGCATCTTTGTTCTGCCATCATTCAGCTTTATGTCTGACTGAAAGAATTGTGACTTCTCTGTCCGAGGCTGAGTCATTTACATCAAACCTGGGGATCTAACTGAATAGTGATGAGTACTAGGTTCACTTTGCATTGATCTCACCGCTCCTTAGACTCGATATCAATGAAACAAAATGGCCAACTTTCGCCTCATAATGATTTCCCAGTTTAATATTTCATCTCATGTCTAGTTGCCCTTGGGAAGATGTGGAGAGCTGCCTTCTGGAATGGCCGCAGTCCATGGGGGTTACCTATGGTGCTGTTAGAAAGACACAACAGCAATCTAGGTGTCGAAGTGGGAGATGGCATGGGGCAGGGTGCCACCAGGCACATGGACACACAAGATGGCCGCTGAGCCATAAGGTGACCACTTGATGTACAAGATGGCCGCCGGACCACCATATGGAGAGAGACAGCAGACAAACACAGATACTGCCTGGGGCCACCAGAATGCCAGCACAATGCACTCACAACCCAGTTGATTAATTTAAGGTGGGTGGGGGAGAGAGTGCACATGAGTAGCGTAAACTGCCCGCTGAAGTGTCTGGGTCTAGCCAACATCTTTGATAGAAATGCTAACAGTTTGATACAGACTCAACACAGAGTGATAATAGCCATGGCTGCAGTAATCGTCCTTCTCAAGAAGAGCAATTAGTGCACATTACTACAACAGTGAACCTCCACGCAGACATGCGTGAAACTGACAATGTCTGCACTGAAACTGACAACAACCACACTGAAATTAACAAAGGCTGGGCTGGGACTGACAATGACTGCATCAAAACTATCAATGATTCTGCAATGTTTACAATAAACAAACCATGTTACAAAGACAATAACCTCATCACTGACCTATTATTACAAAATGTATAATACTATCTTGACATGTACTCTGGGTGGAGAGAAGACTCGCAGCTGCCCACTGTGCTGTTGGGGTATTTCTCTCCCTGGAAATCCGGTATTTCCTAGTACAATAAACTCTGTCAGTGAACCCCGACTCTGACTCCGAGGCTGGTGATTTTCCCCACAACAGTGTGTTCAAAATATCACATCAGTGTATGACACTATGATCCTTTGCTATAAATTCTGTGTCCTATGATCGTACTCCACAACCACCTGATAAAGGAGCAGAGCTCCAAAAGCTAGTGTTTCCAAATAAACCTGTTGGACTATAACCTGGTGTTGTGTGATTTTTAACTTTGTCCATCCCAGTCCAACACCGGCACTTCCATATCATCACTGATAGAGAGGTGACTACTGGATATTGATGCAGCAATGTGAAGGTACAGCAATGGAGTTCAAGACAGGTCAGCATGTGCCCTGAAGGACAACTTGATCCTGAGCATCTGCTGCCCTTGTCCGTGCAGATCTGGATGGTGCCATTGATGGAACATTGTCAGGTTGGCGCAGTGCATCTTGCAAGTTGTTTTTTTATTCACTTGGGGGGATGTGGGCATTGCTGGCTGGCCAGCACTTATTGCCTGTTCCCCCAACAGCCCTTGAACTGAACAGTTTGCTAGGCTGTTTCTGAGGGCAGGTGAGAGTCATAGAAATATATAGCACAGAAACAGACCCTTCAGTCCAACCAGACCATGCTGACCATAATCCTGAGATAAACGAGTCCCACCTGCCTGCTCCTGGCCCATATCCCTCCATACCTTTCCTATTCATGTACTTATCCAAATGTCTTTTAAACATTGTAACTGTACTCACATCCACCACTTCCACACACGAACCACCCTCTGTGTAAACAATTTGCCATCTTGTCTTTTTTAAATCTTTCTCCTCTCACCTTACAAATGTGCCCTTTAGTCTTGAAATGGCCCATCCTAGGGAAAAGGCAACTTATATTAACTCAATCTATACCCCTCATTATTTTATGAACTTCTTTCAGGCCACCTCTCAACCTCCTACACTCCAGTGAAAAAAGTCCCAGCCTATCCAGCCTTTCTTTATAACTCAAACCTTCCATACCCAGCAACACCCTGGTAAATCTCTTCTAAACCCTCTCCAGCTTAATCATATCCTCACTAGAACAGGGCAACCAGAACCGAACACAATATTCCAGAAGAGGCTTCACCAATGTCTTGCACAAGACTTTCCAACTCCTTTACTCAAAAGAGTGAGCAATGGAGGCAATTGTGCCAAGTGCCTTTTTGACCTCCCTGTGATGCAAACTTCAGCAAATTGTGTGCCTGGACCTATAGTTTCCTCTGCTCTGTAACACTTCCCAAGGTCATAACATAAGTCCAACCCCTGTTCAACCATATTGCTGTGGGTCTGGACTCACATGTAGGCCAGACCAGGTGAAGATGGCAGATTTCCATCCTGAAGGACATTAGTGAAGCAGATGGGTTTTTCTAACAATCAGCGATGGTTTCATGGTCATCGGTAGATTGTTAATTCCAGATGGTGCGCACAGTTACCATGTGTGGAGAAAGTGAAGATTTGAATTGTGGATGGAGCACCAACCAGGAAGACTGCTTTGCCTTCAGCAGCATGAAGCTTCTTGAGCATTGTTGGAGCCACCCCCTTCCAGGCGAGCGAAGAGTGTATGACCACATGGAAGCCAGTGGAAGATAGGATGGGGCTCAGAAATAGATCCCCTTTCTGTCTTTAACTGTCTCACTAACCAGGCACCATGTGCAAATTCACAAATTTAGAAAAATAAATGTTGACTGCGATGGGTGTTTGTCACAGAGAGAAGCAATGCCAAGACGAGATAAGAAATAAGGCAAAACAATGGGGGAGTCCAGGACTCAAGGGCACAGGTTTCAGGTGACAGGGAGAAAAGATTTGAAAGGGACCTAAGGGGCAACATTTTCACGCAGAGGGTGGTGTATGTTTGGAATGAGCTGCCAGAGGAAGTGGTGGAGGCTGGTACAATTGCAGCATTTAAAAGACATCTGGATGGGTATATGAATAGGAAGGGTTTAAAGGGATAAGGGCCAAATGCTGGCAAATGGGACTAGATTGATTTGGGATATCTGGTCAGCATGGACAAGTTGGACCGAAGGGTCTGTTTCCTTGCTGCACATCTCCATGGCTCTATGACTCTATAAATGTAAAAAGAAACAGGAATTATTGGAACAAACACCAAAAATACTAGAGAAGCTCAGCAGGTCTGGAAGCATCTTTGAAGCGAGAACTCAGTTACTGTTTCCAGTCTACCACATGGCATGGTAGCTCAGTGGTTAACACTACAACCTCATAGAGACAGGGACTTGGGTTCGATTCCATCCTCAGGTCTCTGTCTGTGTGGAGTTTATATGTTCTCCCTGTGTGTCTCCTCCCTGTGTTGTGCAGGTTAGGTGGATTGGCTATGCTAAGTCACCCCATAGTGTCCATAGATGTGCAAGGAGATGGGGTGGATCTGGGTGAGTTACTCTTTGGAGGGTTGGTGTGGACTTGATGGGCCAAGTGGCCTGTTTCTGCATTCTATGATTCCATTTTAACTGTTCTTTAGAACTAAAAGGGGCTGGAAAATGATTGTCTTTAAACTTTTGACAAAGATGGACGAAGAACAAGGGAACAGATCATGTAGAGGCCCAGCACAAAAGATAAACTGGGGTGAAGGAGAAACAGAGATGTAAGATGCATATAAATTAAGGGGCGGAAGGATGAAAATATGTCCTCTCAACTGAGCACAAAGTAAAGCAGACACAAAATAAGACCAGGAGAGGGGGCTGGAGAAGAATGTAAGGAAAATGGAAGATGACATCATGAGGTCAGGCAGTGGAGCTGTAGAATTTTTTTTTTGTTGTGTCTGAGAGGTTGCAAAATTTCTAAGAAGAAGATGAGGTGTTGTTCCTCAAGCTTGCATTGTGGTTCATTGGAACAGTGCAGCAAGCCCAGGACAGAAATGTTAGCACGACAGCACAATATTTTACTGAAATGGCAAGCAACTGGGAAGTTTGGCTCATTCCTACAGAGTAGAGGTGTTCCGCAAACCAGTCTGTGTTTGGTCTTGCCAATGCAAAGGAGACTGCATTGTGAGCAGCGAATGCTCTTGACTATATTGTAAGAGGTACAAGTAAAATGCTGCTTCTTCCTGTATGTTATGAAGGTGAAGAAGTGGACTGTACCTTTAAGAGAGTTGAAAAGGTAGCAAGGACTGACAAAGCACAGAGAGTCCTGAACAAGGTAACAATGTAACACTTGGTTGAAACAAATAGCAGCAGATGAGTTACCATGAAACAAAAACAAATCCAAATTTAGCCAATCAGTTTAAATTATGCTCCAAGATACCAAAATCCAATCAAATTTGAAAGTAGTATTTTGATAATATGAAAACCAATGAAATGATCTGATGTTTTGGGGTATAAAACTGGACATTTTGAACGGTTAGAAGAAGCATAGCCAAGGACTTCCACAAATATAGACCGCTAGCTGAAGAGCTCTCTGAAAGGTCTGTAAGAAGTTTGCACAGCAGAACATTAAAACTGACCTGGAGAAAATATACAGTGGAAAATCTACAAAGGAGAATTGACAAAGCTGACTGGTTTTTGAAACGTGATTTTAAAAAAATCTTTATAAATTTTATTTATCGGACCAGTATTGTAGAGTGGGAGGTTAAAAGATAGGTTTAAGAGAAAGGAGCTGTAAATAGTTGTTGATTTTAATATTCTCTGTTGGATTTAAAGAATAAAATTGGTAATTTTTGCTTTAATTTGTGAAACGGCCTGCCTGCAACAGTAGTAAACTCGCCGATGTTAAGGACAGTTAAATGGTCATTGGACATACTTATGGATAACAATGGAGCGGTGTAGGTTAGATGTCACAGGTCAGCGCAACATCGAGGGCTGAAGGGCCTGTAACTGTTCATGTTCTATGTTCTATGTAAATAGTGACTTCTGGGATAGTTCTTTACCTCTCAAAATTTGATAGGCGTGAGGTGAACCTTTTCCATGTGGCTGGTTTAAATTAGCAGAGGGGTTCACCCCATGTCGTAACACTGTGTTTGGCAGCTTGGAGAGTGAGATGGGAGGGCAATTGTTACACCTTCTATAATTGCAAGGGAGAATCCTTTTGGGAGATTGAGGAAATATGAGGAGTGATGGAGAAATGAGCCAGGGTGTCACAAAGGGAATGATCCCTGCTATGTTGCTGGAGAATGACCTTTTGAATGTGGAGATTCGTGAGGACAAGGGTAACACTATTATTGTTCTGGGGTGAGGGCAGAAGTGTTTTTGGCGGGTTGGACACGGCTGGTGGCCTTTGTCTATCACAGTGGGAGGAGTCCACAGCCGAGGTAAAAGGAAGTTATGTCAGAGGTAGCCTTGAGAACGGTGGCCTCATCAGAACAGATGCGTTGGAGACAGAGAAAGGGGGAGAGTGGGATGGGATATTGAGGTGTGAGAAAGTGTAAAGGCGATAACTGTTGGAGTTGGTGACCTTGTAATGGGTGTTGGTGGACAACCAACCCCCAGATATGGAAATGGAGAAGTCAAGGAAAGGAAGGGAAGAGTCAGAGATGGACCAAAAGAAGGCGAGAGAAGGATGCAATTAGAAACAAAAGTTGATTGATTTTCCCAACTCCAGACAAGAGCAGAAAGCTGTATGAATGGCGTTGCCGATGTATTATTGGAGAAGAATTTGTGCATGGCTCCTAAGCAGGAGTGGGATAAGGAATGTACCATGCACCTCACAAAGAGACATGCATAGTTAGAACCCATGATGGCAGCCTCTGACTTGGACAAAGTGTGATGAGCTTAAGAAGGTGTTCAGCCAGGCCAAGGATGGAGACTGTGCAGACCTCGATTCAAGGAAGATGTGGAAAGCCTTCAGCCTTTGGGCAGGTGATGGCCTAGTGGTGTTATGACTGCGCTGTTAATTGGGGTCCTGGGTTCAAATTCCACCATGGCAGATATGTAACTTGAATTCAATGAGAATTTGGGGTTAAGAGTCTCGCGATGACCATGAAGCGATTGCCAGGGAAAACCCATCTGGTTGACCAATGTTCTTTAGGGAGGGAAACTGCTCTCCCTACCTGGTCTAGCAGGGAGCTGGAGGAATGCACCGTCAGGAGGTGATGCTAATGCTGCCTGGCCTGCTGTGTTCTCCTGCTTGTCGACTTTGGATTCCAGTGTCTGCAGTTTTTTGTTTCGAATCCTTACCTGGTCTGACTTACATGTGACTCCAGACCCATAGCAAAATGGTTGCCTCTTAGCTACTCCATGGGCAATTAGGGATGGGTAATGAATGCTGGCCTGGCCAGTGGCACCCTCATCTTGGAAATGGGGTGGTTGGGGTGGGGTGTGGATTACACAACCATGAATTATTGGACTTCTTTTCCCCCAAGTAAAAGTAAGAATGACTCTGGTGCAATTATCCAGGTGATTGATTTCTTCATTATGTCAGCCATATTTCTTTCTTGCCCTCTTTACCTTTACCAAGAATTTCCAAAACTCGAAAAGGAGGCAGACAAATTGTTTTACTCAGACAGCTGCTGGCAATATCAGAGGAGCCACATGTACAGACTGACCCTCAGACTTTACCGTCCTCTTCGCTCCTGTAGCTTGACCTGCTTCCTGTCAATCAATCACTCACTACAAGTGGGAGAAACTCAGTGGCTTCGGCTAGCTTCCCATCAGTCAATGAAGAAGATCGATGCATGGTGCCACCCAGGACCCTACGGTGGCTCAGTGGTTAGCACTGCAGCCTCACAGCGCCAGGGCCCAGGATCCAATCCCAGCCACGGGCAACTGTCTGTGTGGAGTTTGCACATTCTCCCTGTGTCTGTGTGGGTTTTCTCCAGGTGCTCCGGTTTCCACAATCCAAAGATGTGCAGATTCGGGTGAATTGACCATGCTAAATTGCCCATAGTGTTGAGGGATGTGTAGGTGAGGTGAGTTAGTCAGAGTAAATATGGGATAGTAGTGGAATGGGTCTGGGTGGGTTACTCTTCGGAGGGTTGGTGTGGACTTGTTAGGCCCAAGGGCCTGTTTTTGCATTATAGAGATTCTATGATTCAATCTCCTTCAGGTATCAGGATTCATCCTTGAGGGCAATCCAGGAATGCTGGTTAAATCATGAGGAATGCCTTGCTTATTATGAATCGACATTAGCTCGATACCATTGACCCAGAGTTGAATGAAAATATTTATTTTAATGTTTCTAATGGGAAGTGGATAAATGTTTGAACAAGAAAGCTTAAGGGGCAAGAGCTAGAAAATTCTGTGAATCAATGTTGGAATAGGATATTTTACTAAAAGTAGGACATTACAATGGATCAAATAGATGAAAAATTCAATTAACTGGACTATGATTAATGACTATGCATAAATTCATGTGCAGCATAGATCAGTGACCAAGTGGAACCTTGTACAACAGGCAGACATTATTGAGTAGGTTGTTTAACTTGTGTCTCCTGTGTCCAGTGAGAACAACCATTGACTGTCCAAGTTTGATTCCAACCACCGTATCACCTTAGTTTTTACTCAGCTAATTGCGGTCATCCACATTTGAAAGTCACTGATTGACTTGTCCCATTTAATATGTTTCCTTAAGTAAATCCAATTTTACGTAGACAGCTCATTCGTCTGTTTCACAACTCTTGCCTGCCTTAAGTGGCCTGTTGCCTTCCTGATGTTCTGGACAGCCTTACAGTCATTAGTCACAATGCCACTGGCAATGTTCACAGGAAGAAGAAGAAAAAGGTGTTTCAAGACATAGCCCTTACATGATGCAATATATAATAGAGAGCATCTACCCCACAACCTGAGATCAAATAGTAGTGCATCCTTAGATGTTCATTTGGGGTGTTAGTTGTTATAGTTTATAACAGTACAGACAAACTAGGTTCTGGCAATAACACACCATATGGCCCTTTGGAAAACAACTGATAGATATAATTAAATGTTAAAAGCATCTGACTGATGAAGCTTAAAGCTGGAAACCTTGAGAATTTTCTTTTAGTTCTCTTCAGGCAGCATTCTCCACAGCTATTGTCAGAGGTTTCTTTGTACTGTTGGCAACTATGACTATTTTTTAAACGTTTCTTTAAAAGTACAATACTGGCTACACTAATTTCCTGCAATGTTGTTCCTACGAAGTGTTCATTCAACGCAAGACAATAGCACACTTGTCTCTTCCACTTTCTGGAATGGATAGTGCAACTCTGGCAGAAATATCAATTAACTTGGATTGACTGTACCAGACTGTTAAGACTAATCCTATGTGTAGCCTGCTCAGAATAAAAGGCATTAAGATTTGGAGTCATTTGCTCTAAAGCAGGGATAAAACCTTAAACTTTATACTGGACTGGATTCAGACTGCCTTTCAACTTCAATGGTCCAACTTTGAGTCAAAAGCCAGGAAAAACAAAAGAACTTCTGGCTGGTGATGAGAAGTTGAAGAGTTTCAATTCCTTATGCTCTAATCGATGGTGAAAATCTGCAAAATTCGTCTGCTGGAGGAAAAGTCACCCCACAACAATGTTTGTAAAAATTGAGAATGTTTTCTCTGTTCATTATAGTGGCAAAGTCAGATTCATTTTCAAATGGCCTGGGGAAGAACTTCACATGTTAACTTATGACGTTGAGGGAGATGTGTATTTTATCCAACTCTTTGTTGCCTAAGAACGAACGAACGTTGAAACTGCATGTAGCTTCACCCAATCCAATGGGTGGAGGATCAGACAATCTAGCACAAAGTTCAATGTTATGGACCAGACTAAACCCCCTCAAAATATATAAAGGAGACAGCATACACCCTAACTTTTGTCTTAGTTAAAGGTAAATGTAAGGTGCTGAGCTCCCAGTGTGATTTAAATGGTCAAACTATTAGGTTTTAAGCAAAACACACTTTATTCTGACAACGCAGTTAAAATACAAACAAAACAAGAAATATTGACTTAACAAAATAGTATATTATTTAACTTGAGAATAAGAGGTATAGTTAGCAAGTTTGCAGATGACACCAAAATTGGAGGTGTGGTGGACAGCAAAGAAGATTACCTCAGATTACAATGGGATCTTGATCAGATGGGCCAATGGGCTGAGAAATAGCAGATGGAGTTCAATTCAGATAAATGCGAGGTGCTGCATTTTGGGAAAGCAAATCTTAGCAGGACTTATACACTTAATGGTAAAGTCTTTGGGAGTGTTGCTGAACAAAGAGAGCTTGGAGTCCAGGTTCATAGCTCCTTGAAAGTGGAGTTGCAGGTAGATAGGATAATGAAGAAGGTGTTTGGTATGCTTTCTTTTATTGGTCAGAGTATTGAGTACAGGAGTTTGGAGGTCTATAAAGGAGAGGCTGAACAGGCTGGGGCTGTTTTCTCTGGAGCGTCGGAGGCTGATGGGTGACCTTAGAGACTTATAAAATTATGAGGGGCATGGATAGGATAAATAGACAAAGTCTTTTCCCTGGGGTAGGGGAATCCAAAGCTAGAGGACATAGGTTTAGGGTGAGAGGGGAAAGATATAAAGAGACCGAAGGGGCAACTTATTCACGCAGAGGGTGTACGTGTATGGAATGAGCTGTCAGAGGAAGTGGTGGAGGCTGGCACAATTGCAACATTTAAAAGGCATTTGGATGGGTATACAAATAGGAAGGGTTTGGAGGGATATGGGCCGGGTGCTGGCAGGTAGGACTAGATTGGGTTGGGATATCTGGTCGGCATTGTCAGGTTGGATTGAAGGGTCTGTTTCCATGCTGTACATTTCTATGACTCTATTGCTTATCAACTGTTCCAATATAATAGTGCCCCATAAACACACCCTTGGCAAAGGCATATTCAATGAAACAATTTCCCGCACTTGTTATCTCCTTTGGTCCACGAGAAGGAACACCGAGAGAATGAATTTACCAGCCGAGAAAGAACTCAAATTTTTTGCAGCAGCAGCAGAGAGAGAACAGTATCTAGCAGATTCGATTCCAAACACCCCAACTTCAACAACTGAAAGCCAAACTAAAAACCTGGGTCTGTGTGAGTCTCATTTGATCCACTCATGCTTCTTTTGTCTAATTTTTAAAAAAAGCTATTTAATCTATTTTCCATGGAGCAGACACCTCAGCGCCAGACTGACAACGCCCCTTTTCAAGAGCAACAGTACAGACAAATCCCTCTTAAAAGCACATACTGGTTGTTCTGCTGTAATGCATGTTTCATTAACGCAAATTCGCTATAACAAGATTGACGAATTGGGGGCACTGTTTCTAAAGCGCGAATGTTTAAAGTTGGTTATAACGTGATTCCGGCCTCATCAGTTTAAACGGCGCTGCTTTTACACGATTTTCTTATGACATGGGGTTGCACAGGAACAAAACTACTGCACTGTAACAGAACTAACTGCATCATCATACCAGATAGAGACTGCTATATCACTTCTGCCTCAGATAATCTTAAGTAAAGATGTCTAACAAGTCAATGTAATGTATACCTATTACAGTAAGAGAAGAACCGTTTTCTGATAACACTCATTATTTGGCTATCATCTGCCTTCAACTATTATGCAGACCCTTAGACTCAATGTAGAAAGGAGGATGAATGCCAGTACTAGGTACAAATGACAAACTAACCAGTGTTCTGTAATCCAGAGCCCAATATCACATGTGAAGTTCAACATTTTGCAAATCATAATTTGTTTTATTAATTCATGAGGTAAGTGTGTCGCTGGCTGGGCCAACATTTATTGCCCATCCCTAATTGACCAGAGGGCAGTTTAAGAGTTAACCACATTGTTGTGGGTCTGGAGTCACATATAGGCCCAGACCAGATAAGGATAGCAATTTCCTTCCCTAAAGGATATCAGTGAACCAGATGGACTTTTCCTGACAATTGACAGTGGATTCATGGCCATCATTAGACTCTGAATTCCCAGATTTCTTTTTAATGGAATTCAAATTCCACCATCTGCCATGGCAGGATTTGGACCCAGGTCCCCAGAGCATTCGGGCAACATGGTGGCTCAGTGGTTAGCACTGCTGCCTCACAGTGCCAGGGACCCGAGTCAATTCCCACCTCGGGCAACTATCTGTGTGGAATTTGCACATTCTCCCCTTGTCCGCACCGGTTTCCTCCCACAGTCCAAAGATGTGCAGGTTTGGTGAATTGGCCATGCTAAATTGCCCGTAGAGTTAGGTGCATTAGTCAGGGGTGAATGTAGGGAATGGGTCTGGCTGGGTTGCTCGTCGGAGGGTCAGTGTGGACTTGTTGGGCCGAAGGGCCTGTTTCCACACTGTAGGGAATCTAATCTAATTACCTGGGTCTCTGGATTAACAGTTCAGTGACAATGCCACTAGGCTATCATCTTCCCCTCGTGAAAGTACAAAACTCTTATTGTAAAATACACAGTAAAAGTACTTATCTGATACTTTATCCACACAGAGAATTAAGAATAGCCAGCAGCCTACAGAAAAACAGTAGAATACTCTTCAAGCTGACTAGAACCTTTTGAACAATGGATGAGGGGTGTCCAGTGATTCTAATTTACTTGGATTTTTGGAAGAGGTAGAAGTTTCATAGAATTGATAGCAAATTTGCTTGCTGGCAGGAAACAGAAGGTGATGAAATTTGGACCAGATTGTGTCTGGGGAGTTGTAAGAATTGTAGTCTCACAGGGTTTCAAATCAATCCCTCTGCTGCCGAGGTTATTCACTAACAATTGATAAAATTCAAAGAAATCTGGACAGATTAAGTGCATGGGTTAAGGAGTGGCAGATGGAACTTAATGTAGATATAAATGTAATGTAATACACATTGGTACAGGAAACATGAAACATATGTACATTAAAGAGCTTTGTTGTTGTTACTCCTGATGGGACAGTGGAGCCAGGCAGAGTGCAACTCCACTGTGATTCATCAGATGCTATTTCGAAGTGGGGGAGAAACACAGAATCACAGGGAATTGTGGCTTAATTGCAAGATCACTGTTTTGTCAGTGTGCAGTTTGAATGTAGGAATAGGTAAGAGTTCAATCCCACATGGGACAGCATTAAATTGTTCCTGTTAAATGACTAACGCTGAAATTACAGGGAGGGATGGCATTTATTGAACTTGGCCAGTTTAAGGCGAGGGACAACAAAGCCCAACTCAACAGGAGCAATTAACTCTCTATCCTAACCCACCGTCATTATGAAACTAACTGGTAGAACATTGGAAAATGGGAGAGAAACAGAATGCAGGCACGGTCATTTAACATTCACAGAGAGTATTTCATCAGCTGCATCAGACTTCCTCCCTTAGATAACCACCACCCCAGAGCAAAGATTAAATTCATGAAAATTCTTCCACAAGAAACAAAAAGAAAATAATATGGGCCACAAATGATGAGATACATTCTCGAGTCCTCTTAGTTCATTCAGCTCTGTGCTGGCAGTGCTAAATCAGAAAGTGTTACCCCTTCAGGGTGCCCACACGTTCAGCTAAACCAATCAAACCAAAAGGCATTAACACACAGCAGCTGAACAAGTGATTGAGGAATAGTTTTGCAAGCACAACATAATTGGCCAATCATCGAGTCATAGATTTGTACAGCATGGAAACAGACCCTTCAGTCCAACTTGGAGAAAGTGAGGACTGCAGGTACTGGAGATCAGAGTCGAGAGTGTGGTCATGGTAAAGCACAGCAGGTCAGGCAGCATCTGAGCAGCAGGAGAATCGACATTTCAGGCAAAAACCCTTCATCAGGAATGGTGATGAAGGACTGATGAAGGGCTTTTGCCCGAAACATCGATTCTCCTGCTTTCCTTTTCCAGCACCATACACTCGTCCCTTCTGTTCAACTCATCCATGCCGACCAGATATCCTAAACTAACCTTGTCGCTTTTGCCAGCATTTGGCCCATATCCCTCTAAACCCTTCCTATTCATATACCCATCCAGGTGCCTTTTAAATGCTGTAATTGTACCAGCCTCCACCACTTCCTCTGGCAGCTCATTCCATACACGCACCACCCTCTGCGTGAAAACGTTGCCCCTTCGGTCCCTTTTAAATCTTTCCCCTCTCACCTTCAAGCTATGCCCTCTAGTTTTTGATTTCCTCTTCCCTGGGGAAAAGACCTTGTCTTTTTACTCTATCCATGCCCCTCATGATTTTATAAACCTCTATAAGGTCACAAGGCCTTATCATTGCAAACATCCCACTGTCCATTTTGGATTCATGATAGAATCTCTAAAGCCTGAAAGCAAGCCATTCAGCCCAACAAGATCATGTCAGCTCTCCAAAAAGCATCATCTCCCCTATCTCTGTCATCGGCATCACCCATGGCTATCCCACCATTGAAATTATGAGCAATTTAGCATGGCAAATCCACCCTAGCCTGCACATCTTTGGACTGTGAGAGCAAACCCCCGTAGACAAGGGGAGAATGTGCAAACTCCACACAGTCACCCAAGGCTGGGATTGAACCCATGGAGAAAGTGAGGGCTGCAGATGCTGGAGATCAGAGCTGAAAATGTGTTGTGGAAAAGCGCAGCAGGTCAGGCAGCATCCAAGGAGCAGGAGGATCGACGTTTCGGGCATGAGCCCTTCTTCAGGAATTCCTGAAGAAGAGCTCATGCCCGAAATGTCGATTCTCCATGGAACCCAGGTCCCTGGTACGCGAGACAGCAGTGCTAACCCTGTGCTGTCCAGCGGTTGGTTACAATGAGATAAATTGTAATGAGGTAATGATTTAAATCAGTGGATGCATACAAATTTGTACCTCTACATTAGAACAAACAAACACAAAATGATTGACTTTTTGAAAAAAGATTTTCCTGAGGAAGGGTCACCGGACACAGAACATTAACTCTGATCTCTCTCTTCACAGATGCTGCCAGACCTGCTGAGCTTTTCAAGCAACTTCTGTTTTTGTTTCTGATTTACAGCATCCTCAGTTCTTTCAGTTTTTAATTAAACTTATCATAGTTTGAAATATGAATTCTGAATTTTAAAGGACAGTATAAAACTTGTACTTATGTAGATGTAGGAAGGAAATGAGCATCAAGCAATCATGATCAACTGCAAAATTAGGCAGAGGGTAAATAGACAAAGTCTTTTCCCTGGGGTCGGGGAGTCCACAACTAGAGGGAATAAGTTTAGGGTGTGAGGGGAAAGATATAAAAGAGAACTACGGGGCATTTAGGTTTGAGTTGAATTATGCTACTTTAACTTTGTTTAATTTAATTTTATGGCCGTATTTGACTGCCTCATCTTCAAAGGAACGTTAATACATCGGGGACAGTTAAACGAAGTTGGAATGGCAATACATCTAAACAGAGGCGTTTTGCAGAAGTGAATTTGATTTCACTGAAAGCAAAATGAACGCCAGGGTGCACAATTCAGGTTTCTAACTGATGAGACAAACAGAAGCAAACTATTTAACTTAAAATTGTAATCCCAGAACTGAAAAAAAATGACACATCTCAAGCTAGGTTCCAAAGCAAGCTTTGGGGGTGACATCATACAAATCCTTAAAGTTATGGAAGTTTTCATGGGACTGGATGCAGAGAGAATATTTAGTATTGTGAGGAAAAAAAAATAACAAGAGGTCATTAATATGGGGTCATCACCAAAATTTCCAACAGGGAATTCAGGAGAAACTTTTTTACCCAAAGAGAGGGGATGTTCAATGCATAGTGAAAGGAAAGAGTATTAACACATTTTATGAGGTGGTTACCATGATAGATTTAAATGAATAAATCACTGTTACTTTTCTATCACATGGAGAGTGTAACCCTAAGTAATTATGCATTTAAAGAGTGAACAGGAGCAAATTGCGAAGGGAAAGAAAAAACAATGCAGCGAGCAGAAAAGCGAAGAAAGGAGAAACATTGCATGAGGCGAAATCGTAAGCAATAAATAAACAATATTCCCAAAGTTTCAAATGTCATGCAGATGAACTCACTTTAAAATACAGATAAAGCCTTGATGTCATTGATTGTACAAAATATATTCATAAAACCATTAATATAAGTGTATCAGTGGAGTGCCACAAGGATCAGTGCTGGGTTCTCTACTCTTTGTCATTTACATAAATGATTTGGATGCGAGCATAAGAGGTACAGTTAGTAAGTTTGCAGATGACACCAAAATTGGAGGTGAGGTGGACAGCGAAGAGGGCTACCTCAGATTACAACAGGATCTTGACCAGATGGGCCAATGGGCTGAGAAGTGGCAGATGGAGTTTAATTCAGATAAATGTGAGGTGCTGCATTTTGGGAAAGCAAATCTTAGCAGGACTTATACACTTAATGGTAAGGTCCTAGGGAGTGTTGCTGAACAAAGAGAGCTTGGAGTCCAGGTTCATAGCTCCTTGAAAGTGGAGTTGCAGGTAGATAGGATAGTGAAGAAGGCGTTTGGTATGCTTTCCTTTATTGGTCAGAGTATTGAGTACAGGAGTTTGGAGGTCATGTTGCGGCTGTACAGGACATTGGTTAGGCCACTATTGGAATATTGCGTCCACTCCTGGTCTCCTTCCTATCGGAAAGATGTTGTGAAACTTGAAAGAGTTCAGAAAGGATGTTGCCAGGGTTGGAGGATTTGAGTTATAGGGAGAGGCTGAACAGACTGGGGCTGTTTCCCCTGGAGCATCGGAGGCTAAGGGGTGACCATTTAGGGGTTTACAAACTTATGAGGGGCATGAATAGGGTAAATAGGCAAAGTCTTTTTCCTGGGGTCGGGGAGTCCAGAACTAGAGGGCATAGGTTTAGGGTGAAAGTTGAAAGATATAAAAGAGACCTATGGGGCAACTTTTTCACACAGAGGGTGGTACGTGTATGGAATGAGCTGCCAGAGGAAGTGGTGGAGGCTGGTACAATTGCAACATTTAAGAGGCATTTGGATGGGTATATGAATAGGAAGGGTTTGGAGGGATATGGGTCGTGTGCTGGCAGGTGGGACTAGATTGGGTTGGGATATCTGGTCGGCATGGACGAGTTGGACCGAAGGGTCTGTTTCTGTGCTGAACATCTCTATGACTCTATGACTCCATTTAAATATGAAAAACAGGAGAATATCGTTTGGAGAATATTGAGTAGAGCACATGAAAAGAAGAGGACAATAGAGTGAAAACAGCAAATGCTGGAGATCACAGCGGGTTAGACAGCACCCATGGAGAGAGAGCAAGCTAATGTTTCAGAGCTCTGATGAAGAGTCATCTCGACACGTAAAGTTAAACAGGAGAATATCGTTTGGAGAATATTGAGTAGAGCACATGAAAAGAAGAGGACAATAGAGTGAAAACAGCAAATGCTGGAGACAGCACCCATGGAGAGAGGGCAAGCTCATGTTTCAGAGCTCTGATGAAGAGTCATCTCGACACGTAAAGTTAGCTTGCTCTCTCTCCATGGATGCTGCCTGACCCTCTGTGATCTCCAGAATTTGTTGTGTTCAGTACAGATTCCAGCACCTGCAGTAATTTGCTCCTACTCAGACAATAGAATGATTTGGCTGAACGGAGAAAAGCCTGGAAGGATGCAACAGAGTGGTGATTTCATGGAGTCATTAAGCTGTGGATCAGACAAATCTAACACATTAATTAGGCAGAAGATCAAATTACCAAATGGAAAACTTAGGTGTCATTTGAGACAGTTCTTCACTCAGAATGGTCAACATAGAGAAGATCCATGGGCGATTGTTTCCACTGGATACCAATTTATAAGGAGGTCACATATTGTGGGGGGGGATGTAAGATTGTTCCTCTGAGTATAGTAACTGTTTATTTAATGAATGTAAAATATTCCATGTATTGTTCAGATAATCACTGTACTTAGCTAGTGTCTGTCTGATCATTGCATGTAAACACCAAACAATTCCTTTCTCAGATTTAACATTATAAGACCAGACTGCCAACTGTGAGCAAATCCTAGTAGTGTGATTTTCATACATGAGTCAGCATTGTGCTTCAGGCATTGCAGTTCAGCCAAAGCAAACATAGCTAAAAGCAGCAAACTGGATCCACTAAAGAGCTTGTGACAGTCAATCATCCTTTCATCTGAGTCCACTTTCATTAGAGTGTAGAAGTTCTTCCAGCGATATAAGCATTTGATCAGGCCTTAATTCCAGACAGAAACGTCAGAAGCTGAGATTCCACACTGGGGATGTTGGGCCCTGGTGCTGTATAAGAGTCGAAAACTTAAAAATGTGTTGCTGGAAAAGCGTAGTAGGTCAGGCAGCATCAAAGGAACAGGAGAATCGACATTTCGGGCATAAGCCCTTCTTCGGCTTATGCCCGAAACGTCGATTCTCCTGTTCCTTTGATGCTGCCCGACCTGCTGCACTTTTCCAGCAACACATTTTTAAGCTCTGATCTCCAGCATCTGCAGCCCTCACTTTCTCCTAGCTGTATAAGAGTCGCCAATGTTCGTTGTTAGTGAAGAAAAGGTAAGCTTTTAAAGCTAATACAACCATGAGAAGCTTGCCAGAAATCATTAAAAGCCATAAAGAATGTATTGACTACTCAATTTAATCAATAACATCTTTGTAAATAGGACACATGAGGAGACTCGAACCTGTGCTTCAGTGCCATGCCCTCTACAATTATGCCTCACAACCTCAGGTTGAGAATGGGCTATTAAAAGTGTATTTCCTTATCCCACTATGAAATCAAAACAAAATATTCTAACTGAATTAAACAGCACAGAATAAAAGACCATTTGACCTACAGTGCCTGTTCTAGCTGTCTGAAAGATCTATTCATTAATTTCACTTTCCCTGCCCAATTATATTTTTTGTCTTCAATATTTATCAATTCCAACATTAAAAGCAACTAAAATTCCACCTCCATCCATGTTTATGATTAAGCATTCCATATCTGAACAATCTTCTTCAAATATTTTCCTAACATCTTTTGTCTTTGTGAAGTCTTAAATTCATATTCTCAAGTCTCCACTCAACAATGAATGGAAAATGTTGATAATTATCCTGTCAAAACCCTTCATAATTTTGAACAGCACAGCAATATTTCCCTTTAACCTTCCACACTATAATGAACAAGAGCCCTGTTTCTCTATTCATAGAATCCCTACAGTGTGGAAGCAGACCATTCCACCCATCAAGTCAACACTGATCCTCTGAAGAGCATCTCACCCAGACACACCACCCCCTACTCTACCCCTGCATTTCCTATGGCTAATCCAGCATGGGCAATCCACCCTAACCTGCACATCTTTGGACTGTGGGAGGAAACCCACACAGACAAGGGGAGAATGTGCAAACTCCACAAAGTCACCCAAGGCTAGAATTCGTCCCTGTGTCCCTGATGCTACGAGGCTGTCATGCTAACCACTGAACCATTGTCTTCTCATATCAAGTGACCCTAATATTAAAACGCCTTAGGACTGAGAAAGGGCCACTGGACCCTTAACTCTGATTTCTCTCCACAGATTCTGCCAGACCTCCTGTGCTTTTCTGGCGGCATTCATTTTTGTGTCTGATTTCCAGCATTTGAAGTTCTTTCGGGTTTTATTTGGCCCTAAAATTGACCTAGGCACCGTCTTCTTGGCCTTATCATTCTTGATAAATCAAGGTGTCCAAACACTGGACATATTAATCAATGAAACCTGCGTCTCCATTCTAACTGATTAAAGACTTAATAGTCATCTAGGTTTGTTCAATACATTTGCATTAAGTTGTATGACCCTTTGATCTTTTACTATAAATTCTGTGTCTGATATACCCTCTCTCACTAGCTGCCTGAGGATGGAGTGGGAGCTCCAAAAACTTGCGGTTCCAAATAAACCTGTTGGACTATTACCTGGTGTCGTGTGATTTTTAACTTTCTAGAACATCAGCTCAATGTTAACATGGAATTAACAATTTATTTTACCCTCTCTCTTCTCTCTTATCCTTTTTTCCTTCATATCTTTTTTTTTATGAAAAGAATAAATGGATGAGGTTGAGGAAAGATGCCACACCCATGGAACCAGCAAGAGTCAGTACTTTCAGAGAGCTGAGGAGAGCTACCAGAATGCATAACATTGTTGTAAAGAGATCTTTTAACTTTAAGGAGTCCAGGAGGGAAAGCAATGGTCTGCAGTGACTCTGTGTCACTTTTCAGTGAATTTCAGCCTCATTAGCTTTGAGTTACAAGCACATGGACAGCGACCCTGATGGAAGCAGCAACTCACTAAAGAAACACATGGAATCTCTTAAAGTGCTCTTAAAGTAAGCAAGCTTCAGTCCCTTGGAGAAGAAAAAAGAATAGACATGTTAAATTAAAAATATTTAACAGAGTATTTATCCTTCTGGTCTGAGATTATGATTGCGCATTTCCCCATTTGCTTGCATGTGAAATGCTCTGTAGGTTCAGCCTGAAGGCCTCACTGTGATCACTGCCATTTTACGTCTGGTACACATTAAAAGCTTCCCTTTAAATTAGGAGCAGATTTCCCCGCACTGCAACATCTGCGATGCGAAAGGGAAAAAGAAAAAATAAATTGGTTGGCTGGTTATTTTTCATTGGGGCTTCTGCTAATTATTATTATTGTGCTAGACACTGAAGCCACAGGGAGGGGAAAAATAAGGCATCATTGTTCAGATTTAAGGCATTTTGTCTCTTATTGTTGGAATGCTTTACTTTTACAAATAGCTTGCTTTATAGTGTTCCAACAAGCAAATGTACATCCCCTATAATGTGCTCGAGCATCCCAAATACATTCCTTGAATTTCTTTTTTTCTGAATGAAATGGCCCCTCTAATTATTTCCTGTTAAGTTGTTAACTTGCTGCAGAGAAGTGCATGGAAGGGAGCCAGCTGTCTTACTGCAGCCCTTCCATTATGTACCAGTTGGTCTCTCTCCCCAGCTTGGAAGAATATCCTTTTCTCTTGTGTTACTCATTGAAGTGGGTGGCAATTGCTGCTTGAGCGGCTGGGGGTAAAAATCCTCTGGACGCCAATGATGTGACAGCAGAAAAGACGCATGACAAGCCAACTGGACACACTGAGCTTCCGTTGGTTCTGCACTCACTGGGCAGTGGTATTAAGTATCTGATGAGCAATGCTATTTGCAACACACGAAGGTGGGGGTGGTGTTCAAGTGGTATTATCACTGGATTGTTAATTCAGAAACCCAGGAAATGTTCTGAGGGCTTGCATTCAAATTCTGCCATGGTAAGCATTGGGAATTTGAGTTCCATTTTTAAAATCTGGAATAAGAGACCATGCGTCGGGATGTCATGTTGAGGTTGTATAGGACATTCTTCTGGAATACTGTGTCCAGTTATAGGACAGATATTGTTAAGCTGGAGAGGGTTCAGAAGAGATTTACCAGAATGTTGCTGGGTGTGGCAGCTTTGAGTTCTAAGGAAAAACTAGATAGACTGGGATTTTTTTTCACTAAAGGTTGAGCGGTGACCTGATTGAAGTTTATAAAATAATGAGAGGTATAGATAGAGTTGCTGGTAGTTGTTGTTTCCCTCGGATTGAGGGTTTTCAAGACTAGGGGAAACATTTCTTTAAGGTGAGATAAGTGAGATTTAAAAACAACATGAGGGGCAAATTGTTTACACAGAAGGTGGTTCGCATGTGGAATGAACTTTAGATTAGATTCCCTACAGTGTGGAAACAGGCCCTACGGCCCAACAAGTCCACACCAACACCGACACCGACCCATTTCCCTCTGAGGAAGTGGTGGATGTGGTATAGTTACAACTTTTAAAAGACATTTGGATAAGTACATGAATAGGAAAGGTTTGAAGGGATGTAGGCCAGGAGCAGGCAGGTGGAACTAGTTTAGTTTGGTATATGGACTGGTTGGACCGAAGGGTCTGTTTTTGTGCAGTATGAAACGATTGTCGATCTTTGGAAAAAAAACCCATCTGATTTACTAATGTCCTTTGCAGAAGGCATCTGGCCTACATGAGTCTCCAGACCCCAGCAATGTGGGTGACTCTTAACTGCCCTCTGGGCAATTAGGGATGGGCAGTAAATACTGGCCTAATCAGTGATGCACCCATTCTATGAATAAATAAAAAAGAAATTCCGAGATTAGTTCAACAATATACAACCAGAGGAAAAAATATCAACAAATTAGGTTTAAATACATTATTTTATAAAATTTATAAGTAGAATGGAGGATTGCTTATGGAAAATGCCTAATTATGGGCCTCAACAAAGCAGGAGATTACATTAAGTTTTTTCTTCCTTTGCCTCCCATAACCCTCTGCTGTGATATAGGGGAACCCATTTCAGCAACCAAGACTTTGTTCCATCTGTATAATTCTCATATGTCTCCTCTCTTTAAATAGATGATGTGGCCTGAGATCTGCCACTTTTGTCTGATTCAGCCTTCATGTGAGTGACTGACCTATAAACAGCCTCTGAAGTGGCTGAGCAAATCATTTCCACTAGAGAACGTGGAATGCATCAGCATCCCTTGTGCCCATGCCACCTTGAAATGCATATTGTGCGCAGGGGCAATCACTGTTGGAGCTTCTGTGCATGGTCCCTGGCATCTACCCCAAAGATGCCAGGCAGGGAGAAACTGGCATCCCTTTCTGCAGGCAGGAACCTGGTGGACTCACTTGATAAGATGGTGCCCAGGTAGGATTTATTGAGTTTCTGAATATGCACTTACATAAAAATTGTCAGATCAGATTAGGGATGACACAGTGGCTCAGTGGTTAGCACTACTACCTCATAGCACCAGAGACCTGCGTTCAATCCCAACCTCGAGTGATTCTCTGTGTGGAGTTTGCACATTCTCCCTGTCTCTTATGGGGGTTTGCTCTGGATTCCTCACACGGTCCAAAGGTGTGCAGGTTAGGGTGGATTGGCCATTGTAAATTACCCATAGTGTCCAGGGATATGTTGGTTAGATAGATCTCCCATGAGAAATGCAAGGTTACAGGGAAGGGGTGTGTCTGGGTGGGATGCTCTTTGGAGGGTTGACGTGGAGTCAATGGGCTGAATGGCGAACTTCCACACTGTAGGGATTCTGCGATTCTAATGCAGCTCAATGGCAGAGGTTGAGGAGGCCTCTCTGTAGTTGAACGTGAAGAGCTTTATTGCCTTTTTTGAAGAGATGGAAAACAGGTCGTCCACTGGCTCAATAATTGCCTGAGAGCCAGTAGCGTTTGTCAACATTTCTGCCCAAATATATACATTTCTCATTTGCATAGCTCCAGAAGTTGAAGAGTAGATAAAGCTGGAATGAGTCTGAATCTTTACCACTAGGTGGTGTGATTTTGATAAAGAGTTATGTGAATATTTTGATTAATCTTTAAATATTTTAAGACCTGTCTGGTTCTTATGTGTATATGTATTCTCATATGATATGTAGATATCTATCCTACTTGAAGTACAGAAGTATGAAGCATATTTGTTCTGAAACATACATTTCCTCATTTTTTTCTCACTGTGAGACGGGACTGGTGTTTTTATCAATTAGGCTTCATTGACTGAATAATATTTGTCTGCTTGTTCCAACTCTTCTCTCTCCTTCTCTCCCTCTTCCCTACCTTCTCCATTTTCATACTCACACTTCTCACGATCAATGCTTTGTCCAATCTCCCCTGACCTTCCCACCCTATTCATATGACTCCAACTTCAAAGGACTTAGTTAAACTTCCTTCAACCCTGCTCTTTGGATCTCACCTCTCCCTTTCTGTAATCAAATGTTTCATAACTGGACCTGCAGTTCCACAGAATCCCTTCAATGTGGAAACAGGCCCTTCAGCCCAACGGGTCCACACTGATCCCCTGAAGGGCATCTCACCCAGACCCATCCCCTACACTGTAACCCTGCATTTCCCATGTTCAATGTACCTAACCTACACAACCCTGGATGCTATGGGGCAACTTAGCATGGCCAATGTGCCTAACCTGCACATCTTTGGACTGTGGGAGGAAACGGGTGTACAACCACACAGACACAGGGAGAATGTGCAAACTCCACGCAACAGTCACCCAAGCGTGGAATTGAACCTAGAGATCCCTGGTGCTATGAGGCAGCAGTGCTAACCACTGGGATACCGTACCACCCTCTGTCCCTCTAAGATTATCACTGTTTCCACCTCTGTATCATCCTATTCCCTTTCCAAAGTGTGCAGAAGTTTCCCCCAATGTGACAGATGTTCAATGTACTAGCTGCAGAAAATCAATTAGGAGAAAGTGAGGACTGCAGATGCTGGAGAGTCAGAGTTGAAAATTGCAGTGCTGGAAAAGCACAGCCAGTCAGGCAGCATCTGAGGAGCAGGAGAGTCAATGTCTCAGGCACAAGCCCTTCATCAGGAATGGATCTCACCTCACCTTCTTTCTTCCTTTGATCGAACATTTCTTAACTGGACATCAGTCCCACAGAATCCCACAGCATGAAGACGGGCCATTCGACCCAATGAGTTCACACACACCCTCTGGAGGGCATTTTACCCAGACCCACTCTGATGAAGAGCTTATGCCCGAAACATCGACTCTCCTGTTCCTCAGATGCTACCTGACCTGCTGCGCTTTTCCAGCGGCACTCTTTTTGACACAGAAAATGAAATGTCTTAGAGTGGGAAAAGATTCAAACTTACATAATTCTTTATTGATTTCAATTCTTATCAGAATACTTGTATAGCTCAGGACAAGAACTGGAAGTCACTGTGTCAGGAAGTGAGCATTGCTTTGTCAGTCACAACATTGCACTGGTTTGATTTGAATGGTTGTTATATCAATATTGACACAGACATTCCTCTGATGCACTGGAAGCATGTGTATTCTCCAATTACTGCTCAATGTTCTAATGGGTGGCATGGTGGCTCAGTGGTTAGCACTGCTGCCTCACAGCACCAGGGTCCCAGGTTTGATTCCAGCCTCAGGTGACTGTCTGTGTCGAGTTTGCATATTCCCCCCGTGTCTGCGTGGGGATGCTCTGGTTTCCTGCCATAGTCCAAAGATGTGCAGGTCAGGTGAACTGGCCATGCTAAATTGCCCATCATGTTAGGTGCATTAGTCAGAGGGAAATGGGCCTGGGTGGGTTACTCTTCAGAGGATCTGGTTGGGCTGAAGGGCTTGTTTCCACACTGTAGGGAATCTAATCAATTCTGATTGAAAAGTGTCCTTATTTGTTTTAAGTACATGGTATTTTTTTCCCAGACTAACACTCAGAAGAGGGCATTTCATTAGTTTGGATTATAGAATGTATCAGCCCATTCTTTAATCCATGTACGGACAGCCAAGCATTGCCTTGAGAATATACAGAATGTCAACATGCACCAAGATCAAAATGATGTACGTTAACATGTTTAAGAGGTAATTGTACAGACTCATGGATTAGAAAGGGATTCTGTAACAGCAACTAGCCAAGCTGATGCAATATACAGTCACACTGGTAACTACCTGACAATGTGGAACATTGTCCAGAGATAATCCATCCACAACAAATGAAAGAAATGCAGCCTGTCCAATTCCTACCACATCTGTCCACTCAATTATCAACAAACTGACAGGAGGACTTGGCTATTGAATAATAACTGAAAGAACTGCAGATGCTGGAAAGCAGAAACAAAAATAGAAATTGCTGGAAAAGCTCAGCAGGTCTGGCACCATCTGTGGAGAGAATCCAAGTTAACATTTCAGGTCTGATGACCCTTCCTCAGAATGTCCTCGGCTATTGAGTATCGGAGGATTGAGTACAGTTCTGGTCGCCGCATTATAGGAAGAATTGGAAAGGGTGCAGAGGAGATTTACTGGGATGTTGCCTGGTATGGAGGGAAGGTCTTAGGGACGTGAGGCTGTTTTCGTTAGAGAGAAGACGGTTGAGAAGTGACTTAATTAAGACATGTAAGATAATCAGAGGGTTAGATAGGGTGGACAGTGAGAGCCTTTTTCCTCAGATGGTGATGGCTAGCACAAGGGGACACAGCTTTAAATTGAGGGGTGATAAATATAGGACAGATGTCAGTGGTAGTTTCTTTACTCAGAGAGTAGTAGGGGCACTGCCTGCAACAATAGTAGACTTAAGTAAAACTGAGGACTGTAGATGCTGGAGATCAGAGTCTAGATTAGAGTGATGCTGGAAAAGCACAGCAGGTCAGGCAACATCCGAGGAGCAGGAAAATCGACGTTTCGGGCAAAGCCCTTCATCAGGAATGAAGGCAGGGACCCTCTGGGGTGGAGAGATAAATGGGAGGGGAGTGGGGCTGGGGAGAGGGTAGCCAAGAGTACAATAGGTAGGTGGGGATGAAGGAGATAGGTCAGAGAGGAGGGTGGAGTGGATTGGTGGGAAGGAAGATTGGCAGTAGGACAGGTCATGAGAGTGGTGCTCAGCTGGAAGGTGGGGTAAGGTGGTGGGAGGGGAAATGAGGAAACTGGTGAAGTCCACATTGATGCCATGAGGTTGAAGTGTTCTGAGGCGGAAGATGAGACGTTCTTCCTCCAGGCATTGGGTGGTGACGGAGCAGCAGTGCAGGAGGCCCAAGACCTGCATGTCCTCAGCAGAATGGGAAGGGGAGTTGAAATGTTGGGCCATGGGGCGGTGGGGTTTTCCTGCTCCTTGGTTGCTACCTAACCTACTGTGCTTTTCCAGCACCACTCTAATCGAGACAATAGTAGACTTGCCAACTTTAAGGGCATTTAAATGGCCATAAACATATGGATAAAAATGGAAATGTGTAGATAGGTGGGCTTCAGATTGGATTCACAGGTTGGTGCAACATCGAGGGCTGAAGTGCCTGTACTGCGCTAAAATGTTCGATGTTCTATTCATTCTCCCAGACCAATTGTTATGAACTTCCTTGTCTGTCCAACTTTTCTTTATTCTCTTTGGGCTCAATGTCCACATCTCACTTGCTCCTTACCACCTCCCCCCACCCTATCTTCTGCAAAAAAAACAACATTTTCCCAGCTACCATCAGCTGTAGGGAAAGGTCACTGGACCTGAAATGTTAACTCCGATTTCTCTCCACAGATGCTGCCAGACCTGCTGAGCTTTTCCAGCAATTTCTGTTTTAGTATGCATCCAATGTTCAGTTTAGATTCCACTTTGATGAGTTAGCTTAAGGCGTTACTGTTCAAACATTGACACAGAGCCTGAATTCCAGTGACGGTCTTCATGTTGTGGTAGCTTTCAACTGAGTGTGATAACCAAGAGTTACAGTTAGCTGAAGTGAATGGGGATGAGGGTGAAAATGCTAGTCAAAACTGACAGAAAGGAAAATGCTTGCAGTTGCTGGAAGTCACTCATTTCAGCTCCAGGCTGTTGCTTCAGAAAATCCTCAGGCTAACATCCAAGCCTAAGCCGATGTCTGATTGATGATGGTTGCTGCATCACCAGTTGGGTTGTTAACTGATGACTGTAGTATTTAACCCCTGGATCTCTGGGGAAACCCATGCCAACACACAGCAAGATTTGGGAAGCATATAGACACAGGCTGCTCAGTGGCAATTAACAGCCAAGCTCCCCAAAAGCCAGCGGTGGCCCCTTCAAACAAGGGAGCACCTAACCATATTCTCTTGATGCTTCATCAACATATATTCATTCACCCATAACACCTCTATACCGTGAGTTACTATTGACCAGTAATACAACTGGGTAAAAACAATGACTGCAGATGCTGGAAACCAGATTCTGGATCAGTAGTGCTGGAAGAGCACAGCAATTCAGGCAGCATCCGAGGACAGGCAAAATCGACGTTTCGGGCAAAAGCCCTTCATCAGGAATACAACTGTACCAGCCACATAGCTGGCTGTAAGAATAAAATACCTACATTGTGGGGCCAGGCCATTCAGTCCATCAAGTCCACACTGCACCTCCAAAGAGCATCCCACACAGGCCTATCCCCCCATACCTGTCACCTTGCATTTCCCGTAGCTAACCCACCTAGCCTGCACACTAACGGTAATTTAGCACGGCCAAACCACCCTAACCTGCACATCTTTGGACTGTGGAAGGAAACCCACACAGGCACAGGAAGAATGTGCAATCTCCACACAGACAGTTGCCTGATGCTGGATCTGAATCTAGGTCCCTGGTGGTGTGAGGCAGCGGTACTAACCGCTGAGCCACTGGTCAAAGTGGAACAGAGCTTGAATATTCTAGGGTTAAAAATTCACTTTTTGGACCACCTACAAAGAAGCTGAGCTGATTCCAAAAAATAGCTAAAGGTATTGAATACCACAAAGGCAATGAGTCCTGACAACAATCTGACAAAAGGACTGGAACCTTGTTCTCGAGAACTAGCTGTGTATATGATTCGGAGATGCCGGTGTTGGACTGGGGTGTACACAGTTAAAAATCACACAACACCAGGTTATAGTCCAACAGGTTTATTTGGAAGCACTAGCTTTTGGAGCGCTGCTCCTTCATCAGGTGATTATGAAGAAGGCGCAACACCTATACTCAAAGCTCTGACTAATAAAAGCAAGCATACCAACGCCATCTTCACTACCCTGTCTACCTGTGACTCCACTTTCAAGGAGCTACGAACCTGCACTTCAAGGTCATTGTCCAATTGAGGAATCACATCTGCTGTTATACTGTATGTTCTAAGTAATGGGTTGATTGAGTACAGTCAGTACTCTTCTTGTTGTGAACAGCCAAAGGGATGTTGTTCGCCGATGTAATGCAAGCATTGTTGGGATGAACAGCCTACATCTCTGGCATCGCATTAGCAATTTTTTCTTTATTCATTCATGGGATAAGGACGTCACTGGCTCGGCCAACATTTAGTGCCCATCCCTTATTGCCTCGAGGGCAGTACAGAGTCAGCCACCTTGCTGTGGGTCTGGAGTCACATGTAGGCCAGACCAGGTAAGGATGGCAGTTTCCTTCCCTAAAGGACACTAGTGAACCAAATGGACTTTTCCAACAGGAAAAAGTGAGGACTGCAGATTAGGCAACAGAGCTTATGCCTGAAACATTGACTCTCCTGCTCCTCAGATACTGCCTGACCTGCTGTGCTTTTTCAGTGCCACACTCATGACTCAGGTTACCTGACAATCATTTCATAGTCATCATTAGACCCTTAATTTCATATTTGTGTTGAATTCAAATTCCACCATCTGCTGTGGTGGGATTCAAAGCCGGGTCCCTGGGAACATGACCTGGGTCTCTGGATTAACAGTCCAGCGATAATACCATCAAGCCATCGCCTCCCTCATTGTCACCTGTTTCAAATCCATATACCACGTTGCTCAGTAGAATGCCTTGACATCAGCACCATGTTTGTCGAGAATGCCCCCCACATAATGCCTATATTTTTGATACACCTTAATCTTTGAGAGTAATACGAGATAAGCTGGAAACGTTTCAAGACTGAACGTAGTGGCATTTGGTACAATGTACAGCATGTAATGATTTGATTGGGGTGACCATCGCTCTGCAGAAGAACATTTCAGCATCAAGCCTGCACAGTGAGCAAATAGCTAACCCAAGTCATGAGATTGCCCATAAGGCCAATCCTGTAATGGGTGGAACTGTATGAATCCCAACGCGTATAGCAACCAGTGAAGAACCCATTCACGGATTTCTGAATCAGCCTTCCATGTAAAGAGACCTGCTGGACTGCTTCAGTTGTTGAGCTGAGTTATAGAGTCAGAGAGTCATAGAGATGTGCAGCACAGAAACAGACCCTTTAGTCCAACTTGTCCTTTCCGAATATATATCCCAACCCAACCTAGTCCCACCTGCCAGCACCCAGCCCATATCCCTCCAAACCCTTCCTAAGGGCAAATCAGTGAAGCTGACGAGAAAGGAAAGGATTAGAAATGTTGATGGGGAAAAGATGACAGAGAGTGGGAGGAGCTTCATATGGGATGGCACAGTGATCCAGTGGTTAGCCTCACAGTGCCAAGGACATGGGTTCAATTCCACCCTCAGGTGACTGGGTGGAGTTTGCACATTCTCCCCATGTCTGTGTGGGCTTCCTCTGGGTGCTCTGGTTTCCTCCTGCAGTCCAAAGATGTGCAGGTTAGATGGGTTGGCCATGGGAAACGCAGGGTTATGGGTTATGGGGGAGGGGGGGGTAGGGTTGGAGTGGGATGATCTTTGGAGTGTTGAATGGCCTCTATTTTCAGTGGATTAGCTATGGGAAATGTGGGGTTACGAAGGTGTGGTGGAGTTCTGGTTGCAGTGCGCTTCAGAGAGTCAGTGCAGACTTGATGGACGGAATGGCCTCTTTCTGCACAGTCGGGATTCTATGACTCTTTGACCTCAATGCTACCATGAACACGATGTGCTGAACAGCTTTTTGCTAGGCTGGACATAACTCAGACAAACAAGTTAAGTGGGAGAAAGTGAGGACTGCAGGTACTGGAGATCAGAGTCAAAAGGTGTGGCGCTGGAAAAGCACAGCAGGTCAGGCAGCATCTGAGGATCAGGAGAATTGACATTTCAAGCATCAGCCCCTCATCAGGAATGTGTCAAACAAGTTGAAGAGTTGAAAACACAGCAGTAGCATACAAGTGACCATTTGTGCTTTAATCCGGATAGAATTCCTAAATAAGACTAAAATGGCCAGCATTACAAAAAAGACCACACGACTTGTTGCCGTGAGGCATTCAGGTTATAAAGATTATTTGAATTAGATTAATAAAGCACATTTCTCTTGATAAAGACTGTGATCCCCAGGCTATTAAAGGCATCTGTCGGGCAAACCGTCACCCCTTACCCCTGGCCCCACTCTTTGCCAGTAAGAGTCTGGAAAAGATTGTGAAATTGGTGAAGACCTCTCTGCTTTTAAGAGCCACGAGGGATACTCAGCCAAGTTCTGGCATTGTACAGAAGCTGCTGAAGGGCATCTTGCCTCTTCTGCTCAATGTATTGACTAAAATTAAAAGGAATTCAGCATAATTTAATTTAATTTTCGATCTATAATGGAACAACAACAGTTGGGATAGTTTCCAAAATGCTCAATGAACGATGAGCCGTAGTTTCAATTGAAAATATTGGAGCGGACGGTAGCAATTAATAATGATTTTAAAAGCATTTGTGCAATCAGAAAGCTATTGATTTTTTTAAAATGCTGAGTTTGGAAATGCCAACTGTCACACAATATTCAATGAATCTTCACAATGCCAATATTTTAATCGCTCTTAGCAATTGTGCTTTCCAAAGATAGTCTTCTACTGTACCGATACATCTTCCTTGCATACATTACTTACCATTAACATTTACAGCGAGCTTTAAGCCACTGAATCTTTCTTTGAAAAATAACCTGGCTTTAATATTTCTAATGCTGCTCAAAATTCCACTTTCGTTCTTAACCATTAATGCTTTTAACCAAATGTAATCATTGTTCGATCTGACTGCTGTTCAAAAGAATCTTTTGTGTGTTATTCTCCAGTGCATTTGATGATGTTAAACTCATGTTTCTCTTTCTATTTGCAGCTCTGTCTCCCTCAATCCATCAAAATACATGCATACCCTTGTAACATCGCAATTTTGTGTCCTCCATTATGTATCTCCAACCTTGTTCACACACTTGCACACGAAAGTCATTTAATCTGAGGTTAAATCTTAATTCAAATGATCTAATAATATGATCTCTTTAGCACTGCTGAATTCAGATTATACTATTTCCAGGACATGATTCAAATAAATCAAAAAGTTGTGCAAAAAAAAAACACTTGAATTGAATTGAATTTAATTTATTGCCACATGCACCAAGGCACAGTGAAAAGCTTTGTCTTGTGAGCAATACAGGCAGATCACAGAGTTAAGTAGCATAGATAGTAAATAATAGGTAAACAGTGGCAAAAACAAAAACACAGGTACAGACGAATGTGAAGAGTTTGTGAGTCCATTCGGTATTTTAACAACAGTAGGATAGAAACTGTTTTGAAACCAGCTGGTGCGTGTGTTCAGGCTTCTGTACCTTCTCCCCGATGGTAGAGGTTGTAGAAAAACATTGCCAGGGTGGGATGGATCTTTGAGAATACTGGCGGCCTTTCCTTGACAGCGGGCCTGGTAGATGGATTCTATAGATGGGAGGTTGGCCTTTGTGATTGTCCGGGCCGAATTCACCACTCTCTGTAACCGTCTCCGATCTTGAATGGTACAGTTGCCATCCCAGGTAGTGATACATCCAGACAGAACGCTCTCAATAGCGCACCTATGAAAGTTGGCAAGGGTATTTGCCGTAATACCAAATTTCCTTACTTTGATTAAGCAAAAGAAGATTTACGTGTGTATCATCATCATGCACCTCTTACAGCCTTCCCATGGTGTATGGTTTCTTCCTTGCTGTCGAATAGCTTTGTCTGCAAGCTTTCTTTGCCTCTGTTTGCCAATCCTCCTATGTTCTGTGTACTTTCTGTCTCTCCAGTGATATTCAGTCTCTGTCGCTTGCAATACTGAGGAGCTGCTGCTTTAAAGTAAGAAACATCTTCATACAAGTCCCTAAGCTGGAGATCTATTTGCTCCAGGTTTTATGTTGAGCTAGTGGAAGAGCAGAGTGGGCACGGTATTGCAAACTCCATTCTGATGTATTCTCAGAGGTTTTGTCAATGATTTCCCACCTCCAAACAGCCTTCCAATCTTCCAGAAAACAAGCCGATACATTTTATAGTCGGACAGGGCAAAATATAAATCAACAAGTTTGCTTGGTTTTGATATAAAATGTGGGCACTAACAGATAATTAATTACTGTGAAGCTTAATCTAGTTCATAACACCCCTTATGGCTTATGAAATAGCAATGCACATCACATTATCCTTTCTAATAGGTGAAATTTAACTACCTTTTTATTTCTAAAATGTCCTTCATTCATAAAAAAGACCTTTGTATATGTACATAGTCACAAATCGTGTTCAGTTCTCCAGTTGGTTCTGCTGTAATGTGTGTTTCTTCAACGTGAATTGGCTGAAGCATTTGGACTGTTATTTGTAGAATGTGAACTTTCCTTACCTGTATCGGTTATCATGCGATTCCAGCCCCATCAGTTTAAATGGTGTTGCTATTCTGTGATTTTCTTATAACGTGGGATCGCACTGGAACAGAACTATGGCGTTGTATCAGAACAAACTGTATACAGTAGCATATCAAAGAAGCAACTAAACACTGGAGTTTGACACTATCCAAACATATCACTTGGACAAGCCAAGTTTACTTGCACTTGAGGCACTGGGAGGGTCCGGTAACTGAATGGACTCCCATTTACCTTCAGCAGAGAGACCTTTCACTGTGGTCTTTGCCCACTGCTCCTTGGCAGCAGCTGCCCCAGGCTTTAGTGCGTCTCTCAGCACATAGTCCTGGACCTTGGAATGTGCCAGTCTGCAACACTCGGTCGGGGTCAACTCCCCGTCCTGGAAGACCAACACGTTTCAGGCATTTGCTGACTAGTAAATCTTGAAACATGTCAGTGCTAAACATCAAAAGAATCTTCACTTCTTTCCCTTAAGTTTCAGGCCAAATTGCATCACAAGTCTATTTTCCAACTAGGTTGAAAAGCAAAGAGTTGACTCTGATCCTCCCTTCACATTCTGGAAGAAATCCTTATTTGACACGCCCATTGGTAAATCGATTGGATTGCTGGTAACATTAAGACAACCATAACACATAGGAGCAGAAATTAGGCCATTCAGCCCATTGAGTCTGCTTTGCCATTCAATCATGGCTAGTAAGTTTCTCAGCCCCATTCTCCAGCTTACTCCCTGTAAACCTTGATCCCCTGATACTCAGGAACCTATCTATCTCAATGACCTGGTCTCCACAGCCTTCTGTGGCAAAGAATTCCAAAGATTCACCACTCTCTGGCCGAAGAAGCTTCTCCTTATCTCCGTTTCTAAACAGTCGTCCCTTTACTCTAAGGCTGTGCCGTCAGGTCCTAGTCTCTCCTACCAATAGAAACATCTTCCCAACATCCACTCTGCCCAGGCCATTCAGTATTTTGTTAGTTTCAATTAGATGCTCCCTCATCCTTCTGAACTCCATCCAGAGCCCTCAAACGTTCTTCATATGTTCAGCTTTTCATTCCTGGAACCATTCTCATGAACCTCCTCTGACCATGCTCCAGGGCCAATACATCCTTCCTGAGATATGGGACTCAAAACTACACACAATACTCCAAACGTGGTCTGACCAGAGCCTCAGAAGTACATCCCTGCTTTTGTATTCAAGTCCTCTCAAAATAAATGCCATCATTGCATTTGCCTTCCTAAATACTAACTCAACCTGCAAGTTGACCTTGAGAGAATCCTGGACTAGAACTCTCACATCTCTTTGCACTTGAGATTTCTGAATTTTCTCCCCATTTAGAAAATAGTCCTTGCCTCTATTCTTTCTACCAAGATACATGACCTCATACTTTCCCATATTGTACTCCATGTGCCACTTCTTTGCCCACTCTCCTAACATGTCCAAATCCTTCTGCAATTAGTTTTATAATCTTGAGTACAATCAGGCACAATGCATATCTATTGTTTACAAAATTCAGGAAGCCAGGATTGTACAATGCTTTTCAGTGTTCATGAATTTTCATTCCTGCACACGTGGCTTTCGTTTCATAGCCATTAGTGCTGCCTCCTGCAAAAATAGTTAGCTGATCCTTTGAGACTCTGAAACCAGAAGTAGTCTACTTACGTACAAAATTGTATATTCTAGATGGCACATCTTTCCAGTATAATTTTAGGAAAGAAGTGGAAGCTTTGGAGAGGGTGCAGAGGAGATTTACCAGGATGTTGCCTGGAATGGAGAATAGGTCGTACGAGGATAGGTTGAGAGTGCTAGGCCTTTTCTCATTGGAACTGCGAAGGATGAGGGGTGACTTGATAGAGGTTTATAAGATGATCGGGAAATAGATAGAGTAGACAGTCAGAGACTTTTTCCCCGGGTACAACAGAACGTTACAAGGGGACATAAATTTAAGGTGAAGGGTGGAAGGTATAGGGGGGATGTCAGGGGTAGGTTCTTTACCAAGAGAGTGGTGGGGGCATGGAATGCGCTGCCTGTGGGAGTGGCAGAGTCAGAATCATTGGTGACCTTTAAGCGGCAATTGGATAGGTACATGGATGGGTGCTTAGGCTAGGACAAATGTTCGGCACAACATCGTGGGCCGAAGGGCCTGTTCTGTGTTCTATGTTCTAATGCGATTTCAGCCTCATTAAACACCTGCGCAGGATCATACCTTCTTTGATGATTTTCTTAAGTTTTTGTGGAAACACTTTTGCAGAATCTAGTCAGTGCTGGCTGTCTCTCAATGAATTTTAATGTTTTTGACACTATGTCGCATCTGAAACCTGTAAAAGCAACCGCGGCAACTTTGAATGGTTTCTCCTTTGCTGCTTCTTCATCTCCCATCTCCTTTTTCAGGTCCTCATGCAAACTTTTAAGGCCTTCTATTGAGTGAGAGTTAAATTAAATGGAGCGTTCCTGGATCCAAATTGCCAGCAATTAGTCCATTCTTTCCATGAAAGCATTTTATTTTTGCCTTGCTCGTCTAACCTCTGAATTTTTTAAAGCATGCTTCATTTTCCATTTCATCAACATTCTTTATGATCAGATGTACACTCATTGCAGGAAGATTCAAACATCACTCAATATCAACCACAAGTATATCTTTCTACTACACTTTATTATTTCTGATTTTACATCCAGTGTAATACAACCGTGCTTTTTCTTAGCGCTACACTCGGTGCATGCATTCAGTGTTGAAGTCAGAAGTCACACAGCACCAGGTTATAGTCCAACAGGTTCACTTGAAATGCTGCTCCTTCATCGGGTTTCACCTTACCTTCATGTATTAAATGAATGCCTACTGTTTTCAGTCGGGATAATGCACAGTATTATTTTATTCCAAAACCACACAGGGACTAACAGCTAGATATTTAGGATTGGGCAAACCTGTAACCAAAATTAAAGTTGAGATCATAAGACGACCCTCTCTACCATCTGATATGATAAACAACAAGAGATGGAAGACACCAAGCTAACTCCTGATCTGATGTGATATCATCAGAAGTCACACGCCACCAGGTAATACTCCAATAGGTATATTTGAAATCACAAGCTTTTGCAGCACTGCCCCTTCATCAGGTGAAGTAGAGGCACAGAATATATAGGCAGAGATAATGTCAAGATGCTTCCAGCTACTTAAGAGTTCCAAGAGATAAGTATAGTTTGTAATGATATCTCAATCTTAATTAATCAGTGCATAGGTCATCCCTTCACTTTACTCACACTGTCTGACACTCTTGATCACCTGCAAAGACTTGTTATTGAGCCTGTCAACAGTCTATTCACACCATTTGACGCTCTTCATTATCTGAAATTATCTTGTTATATTTTGGTCTTTTGTGATTTTTTTTAACTTTATCCACCCCAGTCGAACATCGGCTTCTCCACATCACAGTTGGGCCCTGATCCTGTTGGTCCATCACTCAGCAACGTTCAGCTGTTGTTACTGTCCCACACTGAAAGGAACAGTGCCTGGATAAAGTGGGGAGAAAGTGAAATCCTATTTAACAGAAAACACTTGGCGTGTAATTTCTGGAAGGTGATGCTTTGCCAGTGTATGAACAAGCTGGTGTCTACTGGCTTTGTGGAGTGGCATTAAATCTGTGCCAGATGATCTGTCTTATCATAGTTCTGCTTTAATGGATATGATTTTGTCAGAAAATGTTGTATTTGAGGGTAAAAGAATATTGCCACTTTCCTCTAAGGCCCTGTGTCATTTATAATGACAGAGGAGCAGCCATATAATAAGAACAGCCTTAATAAGATGTATTTTATGACATGCTAACAATTAGGTACAAGTTACTTTAGCAAGTTAGACATTGCTACACAGACTATTGGAAGATGCAGATGACACAACTGTTCCTTTTAAGATCCGGAGCTCTCCTCCTGACTCCCTCACCTTAGACGGTAAGATTTCATCGGATTAAGTGGAACTCCATGCAATCTCCAACATCAACCATTTCAGAACCATTATCTCACACATCAGTAAACATATTTGCGATTTGACTCAAAACACTGACCAAAGGCAACCTTTATGAATGACTCTCCCATGATTTTACAGTCTGATCAGAACAAATCCTATCCTGTAATTCACTGATACCAAGAGCTCAGTGAAGATAAATGTATTACAGTGTCTATTACTAACCTGTAATTATATGCTTTGGATGACTGTGTGGAGTTTGCATATTCTCCCTGTGCCTTCCTTCAGTGCTCTGGTTTCCTCCCACAGTCCAAAGATGTGTAGGTTAGGGTAGATTGACCATGAGAAATTAACAGTAGAGTGCAGGACTGTGCAGGCTGGGTGGGTTAGCCATGGGAAACACAGGGTTACAGGGATAGGGTTGGGGAGCGGATCTAGGTGAGATGCTCTTCAAAGGGTTGACGCAATTTGGGCTCAATTGATTCTACCTACACTGTATGGAAACAATTTTCTGAAATGCAGTTAGCATTGAAAACTGTAGATGAAAGATGTTGTGAAACTTGAAAGGTTTCAGAAAAGATTTATATGAATCTTGCCAGGGTTGGAGGATTTGAGCTTTGGGGAGAGGTTGAATAGGGCTGTTTTCCCTGGACTGTCGGAGGCTGAAGGATGACCTTATAAAGGTTTATAAAATCATGAGGGGCATGGACAGGATAAATAGACTAAGTCTCTTCCCCGATGTGGGAGAGTCCAGAACTAGAGGACATAGGTTTAGGGTGAGAGGGGAAAGATATAAAAGAGACCTAAGGGACAACTTTTTTACGCAGATGGTGGTATGTGTGTTCCAGAGGAAGGCTGAGGCTGGTATAATTGCAACATTTAAAAGGCATCTGGATGGGTATATGAATGGGAAGGGTTTGGAGAGATATGGGCCAGATGCTGGCAGGTGGGACTAGATTGGGTTGGGATATCTGGCTGGCATGGACAGGTTGGACCAAAGGGTTATTTCCGTTCTGTACATCTCTATGACTCTATAAATATACTTACGTACATAAACCAGGCAGATATTATTACAGAGGCAGGAACTACAATATAATGAGATATGAAGGTGTTAATGATGATGTGAGTCTCACAATGGCAGAGCAGAGAGGGAGAAACATGTAATATAGACTTGAGGAAAGAACCACTATACCAGACAGATATATACATTGTGATGTATATCATGGTATAGATAAAGAGTTTACAGGATTGCAGAGGGTGAGACAGCCTGACTTGAAGTTAAGAATAAACCAGAGATACAAGATAATAAAGCAAAGAATTGTAGATGCTGGAAATCTGAAACAATTGCTGGAGAAATTCAGCAGGTCTGGCAGCATCTGGGGAGAGGGAAGCAGTGTCAACGTTTCGGGTGCATGGATCCATCATCAGGCTGATGAAGGTGTTGCCAGACCTGCTGAGTTTCTCCAGCAATTGCTGTTCTTACTGGAGATCGAAGGGACTTGGAAGAGTTGCAGCCTAGTAAAACAGTGCAGTCTCTAAGAGTGCAAGAGTAGGTGCCAAACTCTTTAAAGAACTAAGAGAGTGTAGAATCCATGAAAATACAACAAGTACGCAGCTGTCTGTATGATGAGCACAATCCATAGACTTAGCTAAAAATAAAACAAAAAGAACTGCGGATGCTGGAAATGATAAACAAAAACAGAAATTGCTGGAAAAGCTCAGCAGGTCTGGCAGCATCTGTGGAGAAAAAGCAGAGTTAAAATTTCAGGTCAAGTGACCCTTCCTCAGAACTGATGCTTGCTGGGAAAATGTTGGTTTTTATGCAGAAGATAGAGCGGAGGGACAGGATAAGGAGTAAATGGAAGATGGAGATAAAGCCCAATAAGAAACTAGAACAGTTGGACAGAAAAAAAGATTGCTCTGGGAGAATGAATAGTTCCTAATGGGGACTATTAGTGACTAACAGTGGGTTGTGTGGAATAGCAGATCATGTGATTACAAGGCTGGTGTGTGTGTGTGTATGTGTGTGTGTGTGTGTGTGTGTATGTGTGTGTGTGTGTTTGTGTGTGTGTGTGTGTGTATGTGTGTGTGTGTGTGTTGGTGTGTGTGTGTTTATGTGTGTGTGGGGAGTGGTAAGCTCATGGGAGAAGGTGCCTCAAGCCCTGAAGTTGTTGAACTCGATATTGAGTTCAGAAGGCTGTAGAGTTCCCAAGCTGAAAATGAGGTGCTGTTCTTCCAGCTTGCACTGAGCTGAGGCTGAGACCTAGCTACTTTACTGCAAGAGCAGGAACAAAGAGGAAACAGAAAATAGCAGAGGGAACTTAGATTAGAGACAGAGAGGAGGAATGAGTGAATTAGGATGGGATTAAACAGAATGTATGGAACAACAGGGAAATTGAAGGTTGGGAAAGACAGACAATGTCAACGTAGGAGTAAAGAATGCTGATGGAGAAAGTGGAGTCAGGGAAAGACAAGAGCGGAGGCAGGAGGAGAGCGAGGGAGATCTTTGAGAAGATAAAGAGAACAAAAAAATGATCAGACATGAGAATGACACTGCTGGAGAGGGAAGCCTATTTTCCCTTCATACTCCACGAAGCGGTCTTTTTCAAACGAAGCACACTCATTGAAGGTTAACTGTAGTTCCCACTCTATCAGATAGTTTGGTTCCAGTTTCTAAGACAGAGGAGAATCTGTCAGATGTTTGATTCAATTCCTGATTCAGGAAAACTCTAATTCTAACCATGCATTTCACTGCTTCCTCACAGATAAAGACAGATTTAAAAATAAAAATGAGATCCTTGCCAGAACAAATTAGGAGACATAAGATATCCAAAAGGAAAATGGAAGAGGAGATCAAAATAAGTTGCCCTCGAGATAGTCTTATGGTCATTTTAATTACCCCTTTGTTGGTTTTGAGTGACACATGACAAAAACGAGTCTGAAATCACAGGCTGTTTTCTGCTGGGAATTGGATTGAGATTTTGACCTGACTCTCTGTCAACTGTATCCTATTTCCTTCAGCTAAGCATCAGAGACAGGCAGAAATTCAAGGATAAGGTTTTAACTCATTCTGTACCCTATTCTGGGAGAGAGTGCATGAGGCGATTTTCAGAAGGGAACATGGACATGAGACAAGGAACGATAATTTGGCCCATCAAATCCATTCTCCCGAAAAATGTGCAGTGCTGTGGAACCAGTTGTAATGCTCCCTCTCAACCCCTTCTCAAATCTTCCCTGAGTCCAAAAGCATTGAGCAAAACTATTCAACATTCATATTTCCACTCACTACAGCCCAAGCTAGTGCTTCCAAATAAATCTGTTGGACTATAACCTGGTGTTGTGTGATTTTTAACTTTGTCCACCCCAGTCCAACACCGGCATCTCCAAATCATGACTACAGCCCAGATTCATGAGCAAGCAAAGGCCTTTTACCTTTTCCCTCATCATGGGCTGTCTGATCTCTGCATAACTATGGTTACAGGAGAAAGTGAGGTCTGCAGATGCTGGAGATCAAAGTTGAAACTTTATTGCTGGAACAGCACAGCAGGTCAGGCAGCATCCAGGGAACAGGAGATTCGACGTTTCGGGGTTACACCCTAGTTACCAACAAACAGTATCACAGGATTGGGAAGATTTTTCTTTAGAGTAAACCACAAATGTCATCATTTATTTCCCTCTCTCTGTAACCTCCACATACATCTGTTGTTTTCCTTTGTGTCTGTGTTGGAGACAAGAGAGATTTTCTTTCAGACACTAATTTTTTTGTGTGTGTGTGTGTGTGCAGGATTGAGATTCACATGACGACCTTGTTCCAAAGCCTTTGAAGATTATGCAGGAATTAACACATTCCGCCCCATCAGGACTGATCTGCGATGTGTTTGCACACATTGCTTTTGTTTCCAATGGAGCCAGAGTATGTCGGAAACAATCATCGAGTTATGCAGTGTAAATAAAGAGACCACAACAAAAGCACCATAACCCAAGAGTTACATTGCATTGATATAAGTCAGCTAGTGCTGTTAGCCAAACAGCTTCCTTCCAAGGATTTCCACTCACTGCAGCCTGAAGGTCAAGGTTCCCCCCATTCTCTGGGCTCCTGTATTGCACTGAACATTTTCTTTTCCCTGTAGAATCCCCACAGTGTGGAAGCAGGCCATTTGGCCCATCGTGTCCACACTGACCCTGCAAAGAGCATGCCACCTAGAAACCCTGCATTCCCCATCGCTATCCCACCCAGTCTGCACATCCCTGGACACTATGGCCAATCCACCCTCACCTGCACATCTTTAGACTGCAAGAGGAAACCTACGCAGCCACAGAGGAAACAGCGCTAACCACTGAGCGACCGTGCCGCCCTGGTCGTAGAGTCATAGAGATGTACAGCACGGAAACAAACCCTTTGCTCCAACATAGTCCCACCTGCCAGCACCTGGCCCATATCCCTCTAAACCCTTCCTATTCAGACACTCAACTAGATGCTTTTTGAATGTTGCAATTGTACCAGCCTCCACCACTTCCTCTGGCAGCTCATTCCATACATGCAACACCCTCTGCATGAAAAAGTTGCTCTTTAGGTCTCTTTTATATCTTTCCCCTCTCGCCCTAAACCGATGCCTTGAGTTCTGGAATTGGAGAAAGTGAGGACTGCAGATGCTGGAGATCAGAGCTGAAAATGTGTTGCTGGAA
>NC_057723.1:76034467-76047210 GCF_004010195.1 Chiloscyllium plagiosum
CTCTCCGCCCCCACACCACTCCGGCCTATCACCCTCACCTTAACCTCCTTCCACCTATCGCATTCCCAACGCCCCTCCCCCAAGTCCCTCCTCCCTACCTTTTATCTTAGCCTGCTTGGCACACCTTCCTCATTCCTGAAGAAGGGCTTATGCCCGAAACGTCGATTCTCCTGCTCCTTGGATGCTGCCTGACCTGCTGCGCTTTTTCAGCAACACATTTTTGAGTTCTGGACTTCCCTATCCCAGGGAAAATACTTTGTCTATTGTTCCTATCCATGCCCCTCATGATTTTATAAATCTCTATAAGGTCACCCCTCAGCCTTTGATGCTCCAGCGATTTGATTCTACAGACCTGGCAACAATGAATGAAAATCAGTAGAAAGAACACACTTTGTGGAAACCGTGCAAGTTAGGAAATAGGAATCGAAAAATCCTGCGCATGCTGGAAATCTGAAAAAAAAACAGTAATTGCTGGAAAAGCTCAGCAGGTCTGGCAGCATCTGTGGAGAAAAAGCAGAGTTAATGTTTCGGGTTCAGTGACCCTTCCTCAGAGTGGATTTACTGGAAATGGAAGTTTTCAGTCATTAAGAAAGGCTGGATAGGCTGGGACTTTTCTCACTGGGGCATAGGAAGTTGGGAGATGACTGTATAGAAGTTTATAAAATCATGGGGGGTATAGACAGGTTTAATGGTACGTGCCTTTTCACTAGGACGGGGAATTTCAGGACGAGGAGAATATTTTTAAGGTGACAGGAAAGAGGTTTTAAAAAAGACATGAGGTGTAAATATTTTACATAGAGGGCGGTTCACGTGTCGAATGTACTTCCAGAGGATGTGGTGGATGTGAGTACTATAAAAGCCATTTGGATAAGTACATGAATAGGAAAGGTTTGGAGAGATATGTGCAGGCAGTTTGGGATTATGTTTGGCATGGACTGGTTAGACTGAAAGGTCCATTTCCATGCTGTATGATTCTACAAATTGCTGCCAGACCTGCTGAGCATTTCCTGTAATTTTGTTTTTTTTGTTAGGAAATAGGAATATTGCTGAGCTAGTACCAAGACATCCAGACCAGAAAGGTTAAACAGATTTACTGATCTCAGACCAGCACCACTGCTGTTACTCATTGTCCATGGTGAGGGAGAGGAACAAATTCATTAAGGTTGGTGCTCGGTTTGATCATTAGTGATAGAAAGATCCACATCTGTTCTGAAGAAGATAACTAGAATCAAAATGTTAACTCTGTTTCTCTCTCCACCGATGTTGCCAGACCTGCTGAGTTTCTCCAGCAATTTCTTTCTGTGTTTCAAATTTCCAGTATTCGCAGTTCTTTGTTTTATATTAGGGAAGGAGACAAAAACACCTGCAGACACTGGAATCTAAAGTAGGCAGGCAGGAGGCTGGAAGAACATAGCAAGTCAGGCAGCCTCAGGAGTTGGAGAAGTCAATATTTCAGGGGGTAACCCTTCTTCAGGACTGAAATGTCGACTTCTGCACCTCCTGATGCTGCCTGGCTTGCTGTGTTCTTTCAGCTTCCTGCCTGTCTACTTTAGGTTAGGGGTGGGCAGTAGTTACTTGCTTTATCCCAGCATTATCACATCCCGAGAATGCAGAAATAAACACGTTCACTGCTAGAGCAGCTGTCTGCTTAGTTTTGTGCTTACAATGTTAACAATAGACTTTCAAACTTTTCCTAAGCTATAACGAAGTGAATAAGATTGTGTTCAATTCTGTGTACCACTGGCATCCTTTTACCATGTTCCTTTGGATGTGGACAGACAGGAATCTCTCACTGAATCACTCAACAGCCACTGAAAAAATTCATTTGATCCACGCCTGAGCCACTAACTTTTCTTCCCCCTGTGAAACAGCAAGGATCATCCTGCCCTTGTCTATTTACTTTATCTTAGATTGAGGTGAAGAGAAAAGTCTTAATATTTCCTTGTTTCCCTGTTTCTCTGCGTCATGGTAGGCACAGTCTGGTGTGTAAGGGGTTTTTAGATAAGCACATAAATACGCAAGGAATGGACGGATATGGACCAAGGGCAGGCAGAAGGGATTAGTTTAATTTGACGTCATGTTCAGCACAACATTGTGGGCTGAAGGGCCTGTTCCTATGTTGTACTGTTCTATGTTCTATGTATGTTGCTCCAACCCAGGAGCTGGTTGGATTAATTGCTGTTATCCCTCGTGACATAGCCTTACAAAAGTATGTCAGTGCATCAAAATTATCAAAAGCAGCATAAATTTTAAATTATATTACTTCTGGATGGCACAATTGATTACAGGGCTGTCAATTATTTATGAGCAACTCACATCATTCTATGCTTTTACAGTGAAATGCATATAATTCAATTTAGAGTCAGAGACTCAGAGAGATGTAAAGGACGTAAACAGACCTTTTGGTCTAACTTGTCCATGCCGACCAGATATCTGAAATTAATCTCGTCCCATTTCCAGCACTTGGCCCATATCCCTCCAAACCCTTCCTATTCATATACCCATCCAGACACCTTTTAAATGCTGTAATTGTACCAGCCTCCACCACTTCCTCTGGCAGCTCATTCCATACACGCACCATCCTCTGTGTGAAAAAGTTGCCCCTTAGGTCCCTTTTATACCTATCTCCTCTCACCTTAAATATATGGCCTCTAGTTTTGGACACACCTACCCTGGAAAAAAGTGGCTATTCACCCTATCTATGCCCCTCATGATTTTATAAACTTCTATAAGGTCACCCATCAGCCTCCGATGCTCCAGGCAAAATACCTCCATCCTATTTAGCCTCCCCCTTCCAACAACTTACCCACCACTGTCAGGCTCGCCGGTTTGTAGTTCCTTGGCTTTTCCTTACCACCTTTCTTAAATATTGGCACCACATTAGCCACCCTCCAGTCTTCTGGCACCTCACCCATGGCCTATATCTTACACCGGACCTCTGCTGCGCCTACAACATGAATAGTGCTTTTGCTTTCAGTTCTGCACTCTTCTCTACGCCAGCACTGCAGGTATTGTACTAACATAGCTCAAACCCTCCAACTCTAACAGCACCCTTGTAAAGCTTCTCTGAACCCCTTCAAGCATAACAACATCTTTCCTATAGGAGAGAAACCAGAACTGAATGCAATATTCCAACAGTGGCCAAACCAAAGTCCTGTACAGCCACAACATGACCTCCCAACTCCTGTACTCAATACTCTGACCAATACAGGCAAGTGTACAAACACCTTCTTCTCTATTCTATTGACCTGCAACTCCACTTTCAAGGAACCATGAACTTGCACTCCACAGGTTTTACATAGCATACCTACAGTGTGAAAACAAGCCATTTGGCCCAACAAGTTCACACTGATCCTCTGAAGAGTATCCCACCAAGACCCATCCACTTATCCTTGCAACCCCCAAGGCTAATGCCCCTAACCTACACAATACCGGGACACTACGGGCAATGTCCCATCGCCAATTCAACTATCCCGCACATCTTTGGACTGTGGGAGGAAACTAGATAACCCATGCAGACACTTGGAGAATGTACAAACTTCACACAGAGAGGCGTCCAAGGCTGGAATCGAACCCGGGTCCCTGGTGCTGTGAGGCAGCATTGCTAACCATTGAGTCACTGTGCCATGTTCAGCAACTTTCCCAAGGAAACTACCATTGAGTGTATAAATCATGCTCTGCCTTGCCTTACCAAAATACAACACCTCGCATTTATCAAAATCAAACTCCATCTTCCACTCCTCAGTCCATCTGATCAAGCTTCTGTTGTACTTTGAAGTAACCTTCTTCACTGTCCACTGCACCAGCAATGTTGGTGTCATCTGTAAACTTACTAACTATACCTCCTGTATTCACATCCAAACCATTTATATAAATGACAAGAAGCAATGCACCCAGCACACTGCTAGTCACAGGCCTCCAGTCCGAAAACCAACCCTCCACCATCACCACCTTCTCTCTCTTACCTTCAAGTTAATTCTGTATCCAAATGGCTAGCTCTCCCTGGATTCTATGTGATTTAAACTTGGCAACCAATCTGCCATGGCTGCAGATGCTGGAAACCAGATTCTGGATTAGTGGTGCTGGAAGAGCACAGCAGTTCAGGCAGCATCCGAGGAGCTTCGAATTCGATGTTTCGGGCAAAGGATGCCTGCCTTGAAGAAGTTTTCCTCCTCTCTCTACAAGAATTTCAGCGAGTCCCTCTTCCACTGCAACTCCCAGGTCTTTTCCTCTGAAGGGCTTTTGCCCGAAACGTCGATTTCGAAGCTCCTTGGATGCTGCCTGAACTGCTGTGCTCTTCCAGCGCCACTAATCCAGAACCAATCTGCCATGCAGAACCTTTTCAAACGCCTTGTTGAAGTCTATATAGACAATGTCCACTGCTCTCCATTCATCAATCTTCTTTGTCACTTCGCCAAAAAAACTCAATGAAGTTAATGAGACACGATTTCACACACGCAAAGTCATGTTGACTATCCCTAATCAGTCCTCGCCTTTCCAAATACATGTAGATCCTATCCCTCAGAATCCCTTCCAACAACTTACCCACCACAGTCAGGCTTGCCGGTTTGTAGTTCCTTGGCTTTTCCTTACCACCTTTCTTAAATATTGGCACCACATTAGCCACCCTCCAGTCTTCTGGCACCTCACCCATGGCCTATGTCTTACACTGGACCTCTGCTGCGCCTACGACATGAATAGTGCTTTTGCTTTCAGTTCTGCACTCTTCTCTACGCCAGCACTGCAGGTCATTGTACTAAAACGTGCATTTTGTTAACATGAAGGATTGACGAATTGGAGGTATTGTTTCTATAACGTGAACTTTTAAGCGTGTATTGGTTATAACGTGATTCCGGCCCAATCAGTTTAAATGGTGCTGCTATTACATGATTTTGTTTAAACATGGGATCGCATGAGAATGGAACTATCCCATTAACGCAGAACTGACTGCATGTGAATTAAAGACAAGAGCTGGTTTGTGTCTGAAAGGCTGCAGCTTCCCACTGAACTGAAGCATTCTTCTGAGTTTGCTGAGGAGGGTGATAAATCTCCTTTAAACATCACTTACAAAGGGGACCAGTAGAACGAGAGTGATCACATGTGTAAGGGAATTGAACATTAACTGAAGCAAAATTCAAGAAACTTAAATTCTGCTCATCCAGGAAGGAGGACATGAAGGTAATCATTCATCCAGAATAAGCTATTCCTGAGAACTATAAATTTGTAGTTTTAAACCTAGAAACAGAAAAACATAGAAACAGAAGATAGGAGCAGGAGGAGGCCATTCAGCCCTTCAAGCATGCTAGGCCATTCATCATCATTATGGCTGATCGTCCAACCCAATAGCCTAATCCTGCTTTCCCCCAACAACCTTTGATCTCATTCCCCCTAAATGCTACATCTAGCCACCTCTTGAGTACATTCAATAAAGAACAAAATAAACTATTTAGATGATTTGAAAGCCATAACATTACAGGCCAAGTGGTGGAAAAGGGGCTTAAAATGGATGGAATTTTGATGACTTATAAGAATATGATGGACAGAAAGACCACTTCCCACGCTTAAAATCTCTACGACTCTTTGAACTTTGGCCTTAAAATGTTCATCGGCAAAGAAGCAGCTATTATTTAAGTGTGGACTGTATATTTAGCATGGACAGAACCATTGTATGACTAGAACATCAAAATAAAATGGGACTAGCAGACATAATTAAAATCGCAAAGTTAGGTTAATATCCGAAAGAAAAGAATTCTTTAATAATACAGGAGTCACATGACACCAGAAGTGACCTTCACCTGACAAAGGTGGAGCGCTCCGAAAGCTTGTGATTTCAAATAAACCTGTTGGACTCTAACCTGGTGTCATGTGACTCCTCACTTTGCCCACCCCAGTTCAACACCGGCGCCTCATTAATGAAACAAAGTTGCTTGGAATGAACCAACAGGTAAATTAATTGAAGCAGCTTTGGAACACATGCATGAGAGGGTTGATGCAGCAGATGAATGAGCAGCAAGGTGGTGAATGGTCTTTCTTATTGTTAACTTTATCCATGCATTTTATAAATGGAAGGAGCCACGGAACACGACTTTTATCCCAGGAAGGAGCTGACCTTTTTAACTCATTCCTAGCATAGCTTAACACAAGCCCAGATTTGTTTTGCAATTCAGAATGGCTTGCAAATAAACCATACAGTTTGACTGTGAGTGTACGTAACTTGTCATTAAACTGCCACCGCTCCATTTAGAGTTGCATGGGCTGCAGCTTTAGAAAAGGAGCTGTGTTTTGTTAAGAGTAACTACTGACTACTGTATGTGTTTGTCTCTGTATATTTAATGGTCCGTACTCCCCTGTTTATATGTTTAATGGCCTGTGATCGTCTGTTTGCACACTTAATGCTCCATGTTCTCCTGTTTATATATTTAATGGTCCATGTTCTACAGTTTTGCTGAGACTTTTAACCATATATGAATGGTCCCAAGGGGAACTGTAACACTGGGAAAAGTAAAAGTTTTTGAACTGATGACCCTCCATCTATTCTATCGGAGTTGTGTTGTTTGGCATTCTGACCCCTAAGACCTGAGCTGAAGCTTATTGTATAGGGCAGTTGGATGGACAAACAAGGCTTCTTCGGCTAATTGATCATTTTCTGTGCCTTCTTCAAGGTATTGGGTGCTATGACTTGAAATTCCCAGACGTTTGGAATGACCGTACCTCAGTTCCACAGTATGCCATTGTGAGACTTGGAACATCTTTTTCTCAATAATAGTTTGCTTTCAAGCTTTCAGGAAAGATCTCCTATTGTCTGACTAAGACAATATTGCTATGAGGTCCAGAGTCTAACTATAGCTTCAGAATTATGGTTTCGGTCTTATTCATAGAATCCCTAGCAGTGTGGAAGCATTCCATTGGGTCCACACTGACCCTCCAAAAAGCATCTCACCCAAACTGATCTGACCCTTACAACCCTGCATTTCCCAGGGCACTACAGGACAGCCAATCCACCCTAACCTGCACATCATTGGACAGTAGGAGGAAACCCTCACAGACACAGAAAGAATGTGCAAACTCCACACAGATGGTTGACTGAGGGTGGAATTGAACCAGAGGTCCTGGAGCTGTGAGGCAGCAGCACTAGCCACTGAGCGCTCCCCATCCGCTTCTGGACCTGAATGATTGTGCCTGTTTCTTACGTCCTGCCTTTTCAAGCAATTGTGCAGTTCCCATGATTTTTGAGTTCTTGAACTCATTTTCATCCTTCAGGGTAAGGATGTTTATTTGCTTTTCTTTCTCATTCACCCTGTCACGCTGTGGCTGGCAACTCATTTACAATCTTCTCTTTTTGTCATAAACTTCTTTCCCCAGTCACTGGACTTCCCATAAGTTCTGAGGCCTGATCTATGTGCTCGATATTTCCTTCTGCCTATGAACTCAGTTAGTTCTGCAATAACCCGATAGTTTTGTTCTCGTGCAACCCCGTGTTATAAGAAAATTATGTAATGGCAACACCATTTAAACTAACAGGACTAAAATCACGTCATAACCAATGCACGTTTAAAAAGTTCGTGCTTTAGAAACAGTGTCCCTAATTCATCAATTGTGTTGTGGTGAATTCACATGAACAAAATGCACACTATAGCAGAATGACCTGTATCTCTCATTGTCTAGTATATTTATTTATCATGCTGTTGCTATTTTACTAAATAAAATGCTGCCTTTTCCATAACTCAACTGAAATTTAGCCTTATGGTAGTTCATTTCTTTCCCTCATCAATCTACCCACGGCTTTGTGTGCTGTGGCAGTGACTACAGCCCATGATTTTGTGAGCATGTCTTTTCCAATCAGAACCTTTGACACCTTACAGCTTGCAGAGCCCCAGAAGCGTGGTTTCTGCCTTGACTTTCTCTCCCCCTCTCTGCTGAAGACACTGAAATATACTGCATTTCAATTCCTCGGGAACACAATGCCTGCAGTGCCTCATCAACTGTCCATTTCCCCGGTGGGAAAACTGTTTCCTTACCTCCGCCTCTCCTCCCCACTCCACTGAACAGCCCAGCTCTAATTTTATGACCATGTCCACTCGTGATGAATATCCCCACCAGAGGAAATAGTTTCTCGGTATCGATTGTATCCTCAGTCAGAGAATCCCTCAATCTTCCAAGTTCTGAGGAAGCTGACATGATTTAATGGATTCTGCCCTAATGATTGAAACCTTCAATCTTTGGTCTCATACCAGCAAACATTCATTGCAGCACCCCCCCCCCCCCAAACCAACAAAGTTGATATACTCATCCTGAGGTGCTGTACCTAAAATTGGATACAGTACTCCAGATGGGCTATGCCCAAACCTCTATAATTACCTCTCCTTTGTAGATCAGCCCCTTTGAGACAAAGACAAACATTCCATTAACCTTTTTGATCAGTCCTTGCACCTGTTTTGAGTGATCTCCGTAAATGAACACAGATGACCATCTCTTTGCAAATCGCTTGCTACAATTCCGCGTATTCACCATGCATGAAATGCTCAGATTTATCTTTCTTGGGTCCAAAGTGGATGAACTCAGATTTGCACACATTAAAAACAAACATATGGCAAAGGTTTGCCCATTCCCCAAGTCTGTGTATTCTTTTTCCTTCCATTTCAGTTCCTCACCATACCTCCTAAAGCTAGCACCGGACCACGACGCCAGGGGAATCGCACACAGGTATTGCAGGAGAACAGTGAAACACACACAGAAAACCAGCAGCCAAAGGTGACTGTGAGGAAAGGAAATTAAAACACAAATTATCGAAGGTTACCTCTGTAGCCACCAACACTACAAAGTATTTGAGAAAGACAGAAATCTGTTCGAGCCAGGAAATCTCACTGTTACTTCCAATACTTGAGCGCTTCAACATCCTACCCTGTTCCCCGGCCAACGTCTCTGTCTCAGGCTTGCTGCAGTGTTCCAGTGAAGCGCAGCGCAAGCTGGAAGAACAGCATCTCATTTTCCCACTTGGGGACCCTGCAGCCTTTGGGACTCAATGTCAAGTTCAACAATACTTTTTGATCTTATTCCTCTTGGCGGTATAACTCAGAGTGAGAGAATCTTGTTCCTTCTGACTAGCTCATTGGCTAGTTTGTCTGCTAGAATTCAGAGCAAAAGATTGCTTTTACCTGCAATGCCTGGGTGACTAGTGTGTGGTTCTTTGACTGTGACGTTTTCAGCACATCGACATTCAGGTATACGAGACGCCTTAGTTCACTGTTGCCCTGTGACCCTTTAGCACACACAACCTTAATTTCTAATCCCTTTATTGTAAATTGCTGTAAGGGGAAAATTAAAAAGTGTCTGCAAAAGGTAACTTCCTGCTGAGAGGGCTGGAGAATGTCAATTAGCTTGGTATCACTTCCTGTCTCTTCTCTCTCTCTCTCTCTGAGTTTAAAGTTTCCCTGACATTCTGCAGGTATAACATTCCATGGTCTAACTCAGGACTTTGCTAGATAACACTGAATTTACATCCGCAATCTTTTTTATATCTGTAGCAGTCCCCTTTTACCATTACATGTTGGAACTTAAAAGACAAAAATATCCATAGTACTTCAGGGTTCTCATGATAAGGTGATACGTACAGCTATAGCTGACAATGATACATGGATACAAAAGCAGGCAACAGAGGTGACTCAGAGGAGATAGATTTTAATTAGCGATAGGTTAAAGCATTGTGGAGAGTGGGTAGATAAGGTTGGCGTGGTGGCTCAGTGGTAAGCATTGCGGCCTCACGGTGCTACAGATCTGCGTTCAAAAGTACCCTCTGTGTAGAATTTGTGCATTCTCCCCGTGTCTGTATGGGTTTCTGTTGGGTGCTCCGGTTTCCTCCCACAGTTCAAAGATGTGCAGGTTGGGGTGGATTTGCCATGCTAAATTGTCCATACTGTTCAGGGATGTGCAGGGATGGGTGGATTGGCCATGGGAAATGCAGAGTTATAGAAATAGGGTAGGAGGATGAGTCTGGATGGGATGCTCTTTGGAGGGTTGGTGTGGACTTGTTGGACCGAATAGCCTGTTTCTGCATTGTAGGGGTCCTATTCCAGCTATACCATCTTATTCCCATTTATGGGACAACTTCCACTCAACCACTGGGAAGCCTCCAGTTTCATGTCTTTTGTGAATATATCTTCCTGAAGCTACTGTAAAGAACTAATGGTCAACATGGACACGAGCGTGATCGAGAACAGAAGGATTGACTGAAAGTAAATACAAAGTGCGACATGAAATCTAGAGCCATCATTTGTCAGGAGAAATATTTTTGCAAAACACGATGACTGTATTGGAAATCAAACAGCCTCTTATGGTATGTGCTCATGATGCAGTCAAGTAGCACAGAAACAGGTCCTTCAGTCCAATCATCCTAATTAACCAATCATCCCAACTGACCAAACATCCCAATCTGACCAAACATTCCAATCTGACCAATCATCCCAACTGACCAAACATCCCAATCTGACCTAGTCTCATTTGCCAGCATTTCGCCCATATCCCTCTAAACCTTCCTATTTCAGATGCCTTTTAAATGTTGTAATTGTACCAGCCTCCACCACATCCTCTGCAGCTCATTCCATACACACACCACCCTCTGCGTGAAAACGTTGCCTCTCAGGTCCCTTTTAAATCTTTCCCCTCTCACCTTAAACCTATGCCCTCTAGTTTTGGACACCCCCACCCCAGGGAAAAGTCCTTGACTATTCACCCTATTCACACCCCTCGTGATTTTATAAACCTCTATATGGTCACCCCTCAGCCTCTAATCACTCCAGGGAAAACAGCCCCAGCCTGTTCAGCCTCTCCCTGTAGCTGAAACCCTTCAACCCTGGCAACATCCTTGTAAATCTTTCCTGAACCCTTTCAAGTTTCACAACATCCAACGATCAGTGATCCCTTCTAGTGTGTTCTACAAATTATCACACAAAATACATTTAAATATTTAACAGACCAATATCTATGTATTGAATTCAGCAGCAAAAGACTTTCAAAGATCTACAAGGTGATTATTCAAAATCTATAGTTTCACCTAAATGCCACTTTCAACCTTTCCCTCCTGGATTATCCCCTCGACTGGGGAAGAGTCAACTTTTAATCTTTGTTTATAATCAAACTGTTTGGATACACTATGGCACAACTTCTGCCAGGTTGGCATTTGAACCTGAACTTTCTGCCCAGAGCTGGGGATACGATCATTGCTCCACGAGATCACCAAAAATATAGCTCTTAAATAGAATTCTGAATCCTATTCCTGATGAAGGGCTTTTGCCTGAAACATCGATTTTCCTGCTCCTCGGATGCTGCCTGACCTGCTGTGCTTTTCCAGCACCACTCAAATCGAGACTCTGGTTTCCAGCATCTGCAGTTCTCACTTTTGCCCTCTTAAATCAAAAATCCAATGGGCATCATCATATCTCAATCAGCTCTGGAGCTGTTCTGGGGTTCACACTTAAAAGGACCTGCAATTCTCACACCGATGCTGAAAACACTGATCGTATGCATTGGCATCTCAGGTGAAGATGTGTTAAAACTGAGGTTAGATTATATTGTGCTTTTCAGTTAGTGAACAAAACTTCCATCCCATCGAAGATAGCTGAGCATCGTGTTAAAGCCATGGAGAAGTCAGAACATGTGATGCGGGTGGCACGATGGCACAGTGCTTAGCACTGCTGCCTCACAGCGCCAGAGACCCGGGTTCAATTCCCGCCTCAGGCGACTGACTGCACATTCTCCCCGTGTCTGCGTGGGTTTCCTCCGGGTGCTCCGGTTTCCTCCCACAGTCCAAATAAATGTGCAGGTCAGGTGAATTGGCCATGCTAAATTGCCCGTTGTTGGGCCGAAGGGCCTGTTTCCACACTGCAATGTAATCTAATCTAATCATAATGTGAATGCGCAAATCATTGAAACATATTACGTCTCTCACAAGGAGACAAATGTAATATTTAGTGTTTTGAAACAGCAATATTCATGCATTAAACACTTTAATATACTGTACAAAATTATACCAGCGAAGGGAGTCTATAAGCAGAATGGTGCAACCTTGATATATGTACACTCTTAACTCTGAATTGCTTTGAGTTAATTTCCATCCAAAGGCCGGCCTGTAATGCCCATGTCCCATGAGGGAATTAAAAAAAAGGTTTGAGGTTTACTTCAAATCATTTAGACTCGGTCGAGATGGCAAGGGAGTAGGATGCTCCAACCGGAGAGTCTCTGCTTCTTCTGTCTCCTTCTCTTTCTTTCCACGTTTGGTCTCTCAACATCTCACAGTCTGATCTCTCGGTGTCTCACAGTTTGGTCTCTCAGTATCTCTGATCCTGGTCTCTCAGTGTCTGTCAGCCTGGCCTTTCGGTGTCTCTCAGCCTGGTCTCTCAGTGTCTCTCAGCCTGGTCTCTCGGTGTCTCCCACCCTGGTCTCTCAGTGTCTGTCAGCCTGGTCTCTCAGTGTCTCTCACCATGGTTTCTCAGTGTCTCTCATTCTGATCTCTCTGTGTCTCAGTATTTCTCAGTCTGGTCTCTCGGTTTCTCTCAGCCTGGTCTTTCGGTGTCTCTCAGCCTGCTCTCTCTGCGTCTCTCAGCCTGGTCTCTCTGTGTCTCTCAGCCTGGTCTCTCAGCCTGGTCTCTCAGTGTCTCTCAGCCTGGTCTCTCGGTGTCTCCCACCCTGGTCTCTCGGTGTCTCCCACCCTGGTCTCTCAGTGTCTCTCAGCCTGGTCTCTCAGTGTC
>NC_057723.1:76047257-76051139 GCF_004010195.1 Chiloscyllium plagiosum
GTCTCTCTGTGTCTCTACCCGGTCTCTCAGTGTCTCTCAGCCTGGACTCTTGGTGTCTCTCAGCCTGCTCTCTCAGTGTCTCTCAGCCTGGTCTCTGGGTTTCTCTCAGCCTCGTCTCTCAGCCTGGTCTCTCTGTGTCTCTACCCGGTCTCTCAGTGTCTCTCAGCCTGGACTCTTGGTGTCTCTCAGCCTGCTCTCTCAGTGTCTTTCAGCCTGGTCTCTGGGTTTCTCTCAGCCTGGTCTCTCTGTGTCTCTCAGCCTGGTCTCTGTGTGTCTCTCAGCCTGGTCTCTGTGTGTCTCTCAGTCTGGTCTCTCAGTGTCTCTCAGCCTGGTCTCTGGGTGTCTCTCAGCCTGGTCTCTGTGTGTCTCTCAGCCTGGTCTCTCAGTGTCTCTCAGCCTGGTCTCTCGGTGTCTCTCAGCCTGGTCTCTCAGTGTCTCTCAGCCTGGTCACTCTGTGTCTCTCAGCCTGGTCTCTCAGACTGGTCTCTCTGTGTCTCTCAACCCGGTCTCTCAGTGTCTCTCAGCCTGGTCTCTCGGTGTCTCTCAGCCTGGTCTCTCTGTGTCTCTCAGCCTGGTCTCTCAGTGTGTCTCATGCTGGTCTCTCAGTGTCTCTCAGCCTGGTCTCTGGGTGTCTGGTCTCTCTGTGTCTCTCAGCCTGGTCTCTCTGTGTCTCTCAGCCTGGTCTCTCTGTGACTCTCAGCCTGGTCTCTCTGTGCCTCTCTGCCTGGTCTCTCAGTGTGTCTCATGCTGGTCTCTCAGTGTCTCTCAGCCTGGTCTCTGGGTGTCTCTCATTCTGATCTCTTGGTGTCTCAGTATTTCTTAGTCTGATCTCTCGGTGTCTCTCAGCCTGGTCTCTCAGTGTCGCTCAGCCTGGTCTCTCTGTGTCTCTCAGCCTGGTCTCTCAGTGTCTCTCAGCCTGGTCTCTCAGTGTCTCTCAGCCTGGTCTCTCAGTGTCTCTCATTCTGATCTCTCGGTGTCTCAGTATTTCTCAGTCTGGTCTCTCGTTTTCTCTCAGCCTGGTCTCTCTGTGTCTCTCATCCTGGTCTCTCAGTGTCTCTCATTCTGATCTCTCTGTGTCTCAGTATTTCTCAGCCTGGTCTCTCTGTGTCTCTCAGCCTGGTCTCTCAGCCTGGTCTCTCTGTGTCTCTCTGCCTGGTCTCTCAGCCTGGTCTCTCAGTGTCTCTCAGCCTGGTCTCTCGGTGTCTCTCAGCCTGGTCTCTCATGTCTCTCAATCTAGTCACTCTGTGTCTCTGAGCCTGGTCTCTCTGTGTCTCTCAGCCTGGCCTCCCGGTGTGTCTCCACCTGGTCTCTTCCTGTCTCCCAAACCTGGTCTCTCGGTATATCTCAGCTTGGTCTCTCGGTGGTAAACTGGTTGATTTCTCGGAGGCTCATGGTGGTATCTCGGCTCAGTGAGTGAGTGGGCCTTTCCCAGGGATGCACTGTGGAGATCGGGTTGGGGGAGCAGTTCCAGCTGCAGTGACAGTATCTGCAGTGTCATCTAGAACAGACAGCTGAGCAAGATAATAGGAGTACTCATCAAAGAGTTTGTAATTTTAAACTCATTCCTTTATTTTCCAGGGTTAAACTGCAAAGGACTTTATTGTAAGCAATTACCTATTTCTTTATTTTTCTACTATTTCACAAAGTAATGCTCAACTTTTTAAACTCTTGTTTACCTTACCACTTTGCATATAAGCTTTGTGTATACCGATGTACCTTGGTACCTAAGTTGGCTCTGTGTGTGGCGACATTATACACTTTTCCCTGAACTGCTGTACTTGAGTACATGTGGCAATAAAATCTAAAATCTAAAAATCTAAAATCTAGCCATGTCATTCCATTGCAAGGTGAACGTACACAACAGTAGTTATGATCAGATTCACTCAGTGCAATGGTCATCGCATAATAGCATGAAAGTGATGCATTTGTTGAAGAATTGTACATCAGAGGGTCATTTTGCTTAAGTAACCAAGATGGTTTGCTGTTTTAGAGACAAATCATGGCCAAGATACCAGGATTAATGACCCTGTTGCCCTCTCAAATAGTGGCACACGACACTCTTACATCCACAATATCTGTTCAGAACTCAATTTATCAACTTCCAAAGACAGCATTCTGGATTGTAGAACACTCCTTTAATATTGCCCTCCAGCATCTGCCTGGGTCTCTGGAGTGAAATTTAAGTCTCAACTTGTGACGTTCCTTTTGCACCCTTTTAAGCCATGACTTAGAAATCTGCCTATGTGGCAGGCAGTGTCACACCTGATGTGTGAGGCATGAGTTTTGTTTTTGGAAAGGCTGATTGATCGTTTGGTCTCTGTGTGTGTGAAACCATAAGGGAGTGTCTGTGAGGTTTTCTATTTGATTTGTAGCATCGTTAAGTTCCAGCCAATGTAGTTCACGGACCCTATCTCTTTACAATGCCTTGAGGACCTATACACATTTTTGCCATTTAACAGGACACATGAAGATATGGAAACTGATTGTTGTGCTCCTTCTGGCTATCATTATTGAATTAGGAGACTGTTAGATCATCTAATTCTTGCTGAATCATTGCATCTGTTGTCTTGGCTGGATGATAGTTGGCATGCCTAAGCGCCAGTTACTTATGAAAAGAATTCTGTACAATGTAATGATCTTTGCCTAATCCATCACAAGATTAACCCCCCCCCCACACCCCGCCATCCCCCAGAACCAGACATGAAATAAATTGTCTCTGTTTCTTAACCAAGAGCACTACAATTGAAGCTCAGCTACACCTTTCAGCTCTAGCTCAACTGAACCACCACTTAACCTGAAGCTTCCTAATATTTTGCATTGTGTTAGCTTGCAATTGAACTCTATTTCAACAGTTTTGGGCAGCTTCTCTCTTCATTTACAGTCTCAGGCAATTATTTTATCCTATACTATCATGATTTAAAAGCCTTTTCAAGCTTGAACTGGTGCTCTCTACTCTATCACAAATATATAGCTTTAAATATGCCTTTGTGACTCAATATCAAGAGCAATAATTTTATGGCCTTCTCCTTCCCCAACCCCCATATACCAGACCTTGTCATCACTAGAGCTGCTGCCATAACCGTCCCATTTTCAACCAATAATGGACCCCATTAGCAGCTATTAATTTTCCCAGGCTTCACCCAGTCCTTTGCTCTCTCTCCCTGTGCTTCATCTCTGACCTATTGTTTACTCCTCCATCCTCCCTCCCAACCCATCCTCAGCATTTACAGAGGAACCTCGATTATCCGAATAATGATAATCCGGAGAAGATTTCAAGGTCCCACGCAAAAAGCTTACATCAAAGAGGTAAGTGTATTACCTGTACTGAAGAAGATGTGAAAACGTTGGCAAAAACAAAGACGCGCAAGCAGCACAAGTGTCAGCGACTGGACTTTTGATTAGGTATGGGTTGTTACACAGCCCTTTGCAAAAGTGTTTTACAGGGTATTCCCGTCACTTTACCAGGCCATTCATTATAAAATTGGCCGAGAATACAAACGCATGTGCGAGATGGTGCTTTGTCTTTCTATCGTGACGCTGAGTTCCCGGAAACTGACAAATGCTCTTGTAGAGGCTGTTTGCGACCTTGTTTAATGCTGGAATATACAGTATTTATGTGATGGTAGGTCTTCTCATTTTAACCTGTAAGTTGTGACTGCAAGGATTAGTGTGTCTAAATGGTAGACTCTTTAAAATTCTAGATTTAAACAAACTCTCCGGTCGAGCACAGCGTTAGATCAGTATGGCTTCCCTTGTTCAAGGTCAAATCGATTATCCGAATAACCCATTATCTGAACAAAATAGTGCCTACCATCTTGTTCAGATAAACGAGGTTCTTTTGTATGCCAACCTTTTCCAACTACATGTGCCTGATGAAGGAGC
>NC_057723.1:76051639-76064293 GCF_004010195.1 Chiloscyllium plagiosum
ATGTCTTTTGGTGGCCAGTTGGTGTGATCTGTTCATTTGCAATTCTATATCTGTAACCTGACAGAGAGCCTGGGCAATAATTCTCATTGTGGATTTGTGCCAATGCTTGGTACGTGTTTGTATTTCGAAAAAAAAGGAAAACCAACTGGCGTTGACACCAGCTGGTGGCCACAAAACACGAGGGACAACCAGTCGACTCTGCTCCCAGCTCACAGACTCTCAATATATTTCAAAACATATTTGCACGGTGGCCCAGTGGTTAGCACTGCTGCCTCACAGCGGCAAAGACCCGGGTTCAATTCCTGCCTCAGGCAACTGTCTGTGTGGAGTTTGCACATTCTCCCCGTGTCTGCGTGGGTTTCCTCCGCGTGCTCCAGTTTCCTCCCACAGTCCAAAGATGTGCAGGTTAGGTGAATTGGCCATGCTAAATTGCCCGTAGTGTTAGGTGAAGGGGTAAATGTAGAGGAATGGGTCTGGGTGGGTTGCTCTTCGGAGGGTCGGTGTGGACTTGTTGGGCCGAAAGGCCCGTTTCCACACTCTAAATAATCTAATCTAATCTAATTTCTTTTCTTCTGTTTGCAAATCCGCATGTTCTCCCCACAGCCGTGAAATGGCAGGAGAGTCTGGTCAGGGAAAGCCACGGCAACCACACGGCAGCTTTGTCTCCTGAAGTGCAACCTGAATTAACCAGAACCCAGAGAGGGAGCTGCTTGCAGTTTCTTCAAACACACATGGGGCGAGACTCATGCAGGAGGATGGGAGAAAATGAGGACTGCAGATGCTGGAGAGTCAGATTCAAAAGGTGTGGTGCTGGAAAAGCACAGCCGGTCAGGCAGCATCCGAGGAGAAGGAGAGTTGACATTTCAAGCATAAGCTCTTCATCAGGAATGATGCAGGAGAATCTTTGGACCCTCAGAGGACCACCAGTGCTTTGATTTGATTTATTATTGCCACGTGCACCGAGATACAGTGAAAAGTAGTGTTTTGCATTCTAACCAGACAAATCATGGAATCACTAGAGTGTGGAAGCACACTGACCTTCCGAAGAGTATCCTACAGCAGACCCATCCTTCTACCCTATCCCTGTAATCTTGCACTTCCCATGGCTAACCCACACACTACGGGCAATTTAGCATGGACAATTCACCTGACCTGCACATCTTTGGACTGTGGGAGGAAACCCTAATCTAGAACCATTGAAAGATATTAGACTTTCAATTAGAAAGAAGCTATTCAGCTTAATGTATCTAAGCAGACATAGGGAGATCGTGCAAACTCTTGATTCCAGAGTTTTATTGAATTCAAATTCCAGCATCTGGATTGGACCCCAGAACCCCAATTACCTGGGTCAGTGAATTAACAGTGCAGCAATAATGTCACTAGGCTATCGCCTCCCCTAATGGAGCTGACTTCATGATCAGGAAGGAAGTCCATTCCATCAGTGTACAAATGATCTGTGATAATCCTAGAAGCCTACATCAGAATCCATGGGAGCAGCCATGGTCTCTATATCATCAATGTCGAAACATGTGTCACTGGAAAAATGCAACAGGCCAGGCAGCATCCGAGGAGCAGGAGAATCAACGTGCCAGGCATAAGTCCTTCATCGGGAATGTTGTGGGTGGACGAAGGGGGCTGAGAGATAAATAGGAGGGTGGGGAGAAGGTAACTTGGAAGGTGATAGGTAGATGCAGATGGGGGCGTGATAGTTATAGGTCAGAGCAGAGGGTGGAGTGGATAGGTGGGAAGGAAGATGGACAGGTAGGACAGTTCAAGAGGGCAGTGCCAAGTTGGAGGGTTGGATCTGGAATGAGGTGGAGGGAAGAGAGATAAGGAAACTGATGAAGTTGACGTTGTTGCTGTGTGGTTGGAGGGTTCCATGGCAGAAGATGAGGCCTATATCATTGAGTAAACTCATGTGCCTGCCGTGGGTCAAGGTCAGCTGTCTTAGAAGGATGGTTTCTGGGAATCAAAGGATACTTCATACAGTCATTGCCGGTGACTCTCCCTGACTGATGCTGAACATACAAACAATTTCTGATATTGGAGGACCATGGTGGAACAGATGATAAACCTGCCGAAGGTGAGGTGGAGATAATTGAATTTGTCTCAGTAGGTTTTGCAGTATAGCCCCGACACAGTGCGCCACAGAATCCTCACATCCCGCACAAGTGGAGCAAGTAAATCAGGGACATGATGGAACCTGATGATCTGAGAGAGGGGCAGGCCAGTCTTCTGGGGACAAAAATGAGAGCATTGAGCAGCAGAAACATCACTTTCTGTAGGACAGAGTGTGGAGGTGGGGTGAACAAAGTCAAAAATCAGAACTGGTGCACCTGATGAAGGAGCGTCACTCTGAAAACTTGTGATTTCTAATAAACTTGTTGTTGTGTGATTTTTGACTGCATGACAGAGGAAAGACAGGATTTAATTGGTGTCTATTTCCAGTGGATGTGAGCTGAGTACAGTGATCGTTCATTGACTGTAAAATTGTTAGTTAACCCTATTCAAGTTAACGCTATTTATTGTACATCAACAGTAAATACTGCTGTAGAAAGCAATCGTGGATAGAATAGGCTCTGGTCTTACAATTCCGGTAGGTAAGCACCAATCTAAAATAAAACAAAGAAATTGAGATACTGAATCTGAAACAAAACCAGAAAGAACTGGAGAAATCCAGATTTAATCTAACTTCTTTGTGTGCTCATGAACCTGTATTTAATATAGTCTGGTCTGCGTAGTGTAACTTCACCCACTCTGCACTATTTCTGCTCAGTGATGTACTGATCCCTGACATCATCACAAAGTTGCTCCAGGATCCTGAAGTCCTCACACAGCGGAAACCTTTAGAATTATGTCAACAAACAACTATTGAAATTACAAGCACCATATTGTTTTCGGCTCAGAAGATGCTTTGTTTTTCAAAGTTTAAAGGACCAGGGAGTTACATAATTTTGTACCCTGAGCTGTGCAGATAGATTCTGTAGAACTTATTTGTACAATTTGAGGTGGAAATTTACGTAAATCCCTGGTCTTTTAAACCTTGAAAGTTCTACAGAACTTATCCACATTTTATGAGCATTTTCATCCACTGTAAGAAATGCAAGTCACACACTCTGAAAGGTATGGCCATCAATCCAGTGAATGTGGGATCTGTTTGAAAGCATCATTAAGTTGAAATGCTCCTGTGGGATTCAGGTTTCCACTATGTGAGTCATATCCCAGTCCCGTTCCCCTCCTGATAAAAGTAGGGAAATGAGAGCAGGATGTCTGTAACCAGGGTCATTTACAATAAGGAGAAAGTGAGGACTGCAGATACTGGAGATCAGAGTCAAGAGTGTGGCGCTGGAAAAGTACAGCAGGTAAGGCAGCATCTTATAACGTTTCAGTTATAAGTCCTTCAACAGGGCTTATGCCGGAAACGTTGATTCTTCTGCTCCTCGGATGCTGCCTGACCGGCTGTGCTTTTCCAGCGCCACACTCTTGACTCATTTACAATAAGGCGTGGGATCTCTACAGCTCTGTGGAAACCTCAGCCACAGTTCTGAATCCTGCCAAACAATTCCCACATCCGCAAGGAGAGGCAAATCCAGCCCACGGTGTTGATATCGTCATGGCCATGCTGCCCGGGTCCATTAGCTCAGGCTGCTAAGAATATTCAAACCTTGAGGAAAATTGTAACAACAGTAAATGAGCAAGATCATTGTCCCCCTTCAGACTGAGCCCTAGAGTCAACAAAACACTACACATTGGTCCTCCAATATTCCCTCTACCAAATATTTATTTAATTCCATCTTCAAATTGCCAGAACAATATCCCTTCCATACTCACCTTTGAGCCAGCTTCATGTGAACTAAGCTCAGAGTGAGCATTGGTTTATAACTAAAACCCAAAAGCACTGTGGATGCTGAAAATCAGAAAAAAACATAGTGATTGCTGGAAAAGCTCAGCAGGTCTGGCAGCATCTGTGGAGAGAAACCAGACTCAACATTTCGGGTCTGGCGACCCTCCCTCAGAGCTGATTCACAACTGTTTATTGCAAACGGAAAAACTTACAACTATTTATTTTTAATGGGCTCTGCTTTCACTTTTGCTACACTAAACAAATTTCTCCTGGTCATCACAGAATGAACCCAGATTGGATGTCATCTACAGCCTGTTGCAGGAGTCCATGGATTCTGTTGCTAATGTGCACCAACTGTAAACTGGTAATCGTGTGTAGAGAGCGCTCCAAATTCAATTTGATTGAGATTATTATCCCTAAGTGAAAAGCTTTGTTTTGCGAGCAGTACAGGCAGATCATAGCAACCAAGGACATACAGCTGATGGGGTGCTTAGACAGAGTGAGGCATATAGGTTACACTGTACAGGAGGGGTGCAAAGCAAGATCAACATTATTTTGAAGTTAGAGAGGTCCATTCAGCAGTCTACTAACAGCGGGGAAGAAGCTGTTCCTGAACCTGTTGATAAGTGTGTTCAAGCGCTCTGTATCTTCTGTCTGATGGAAGAGAGCATTACCGGAGCAGGAGGAGACTTGGATGATGCTAGCAGCCTTTCTGTGGCAAGAAGACATGCAAATGGAGTCCATGGATAGGAGGTTTGGGTGAAAACGTTGGTAATTGGTGACTTCATCACTGAGTTCTTCCAGTGAGCAACACGGATGAGATTATTTAGTGAAGACAAATGGAGATTAAAGTTGCTCAGACCTAAGAACTTCCTTTCGAATCACTCAAACCTCAAAACCTCTGAGGGATAAAAACCAAAGTCCCCTCTATGTATTTGCCTGATGGAAGATCGGAGTTTAATTTTTCAAACATCACCAGTCCCGTGATCCCATTCCAAAAGGTACAGGATGAGGATGAAAAGCAGATTGTTTTGGAAAATAAAATATTTGATTCAACTGCACAGGATGTATGCAACTCTGTTAGGATTAGGTACTGCAACAGTCAAGAATGTCAACAATGTGGTGTTTATATAGAAGTGTATGTTTGGTTGGAGGGACACCAAGTTGGCATGCCTGACTGTAAGGCCCAAAAAACAAAACAAATAATTGAATAGAAATCAAAAAAGAAGTTATTCTTTGGCAATTCTGAATCCCTATTAGGAAACGGTTTTGGGAGATGAGGCAGTAACTATGAAATAGCATGTGACAATTGCACCAGTAACCATCATTTGCAAGTTCAATGTGGCTCTGTATAGTACCAGGGCTTTCGTAGGATCCCTACAGTGTGGGACCAGGCCATTCAGCCCAGTGAGAGCACACTGACCCTCTGAAGAGCATCCCACCCTATCCCTGTCACCCTTACATTTCCTATTACTGATCCACCCAAACTACACATTCCCGGACACTCTGGGCAATTTCCCATGGCTGATCTACCTAACCTGCACATCTGTGGACTGTGGGTGGAAATTACAATTCCCAGGGGAAGCCCACACGGACACTGAGAGAATATTCAAACTCCACACAGACACTCACTCAAGGCTGGAATTGAGCCTGGGTCCCTGGCACGGTGAGGCAGCAGTGCTAACCACTGAGCCACCATGCTACGGGGCTACCAGGCTATGAAAGGCATCCCAGCCAAACTCACAGTATTTTAGCTATGAAGGGAGGCTGGATAAGCTCAGGATGTTTTCTTTTGAGCAGAGAAGACTCAGAGAGGACCTGATTGAGGTGTTTAAGATTATGAGGAACATGTAGTGGGTGGATAGAAAGCAGCTGAGCCTCTTTAGCTGGATGGTTAATAATGAAACAGGAATGGTGGGAGGTTTAGAGTGGATTTGAGGAAAAATGTTTTTACCCAGAGGGTGGTTGGAATCTGGAATGTTTCTGCCTGGAAGACTAGTTGAGAAGGGAAACCACCCCACCTTTCCAAAGTACGTAGATGAGAACTTGAAATGTCTTAACATACAAGGCTATGGGCTAAGTGTTGGAAAGCAGGTTTAGTTTAGATTAGTTGGCACAGACCCAATGGACTGAAGGGCCTCTTCTGTGCTGTATGATATTATGACTCTGAGATGCTTTGCTCAAGCCATTCAATAATTACAGAGTCATAGAGTCACAGTGATCTACAGCATGGAAACAGACTCTTCGGTCCAACTCGTCCATGCCAGCTAGATATCCTAAATTAATCTAGTCCCATTTGCCAGCATTTGGCCCATATCTCTTTCAACTCTTCCTAATCATATCCCCGTCCAGATGCCTTTTAAATGTTGTAACTGTACCAGCCTCCACCACATCCTTTGGCAGCTCATTCCAAACACAAACCACCCTCTGTGTGACAAAGTTGCCCCTTTGGTTCCTTTTAAATCTTTCCCCTCTCACCTTTAATCTATGTCCTCTAGTTTTGGACTCCCCTCCCTGAGGAAAAAGACCTTGACTATTTAGCCTATTCACGCCCCTCATGATTTTACAAACTTCTGTAAGGTCACCTCTTAGGCTCTGACCCTCTAGGGAAAACAGCCTCAATCTAATCAGTCTCTTCCTATAGCCCAAACCCTCCAACCCTGGCAACATCCTTTGTCACTCAGTACAATACTGCAGGAGATTTGTGAAGTGTTAGCCCACATCTATTCTAGAGAAACATGTGCATGAATTAATAAAGCAGAAAAAGTCACTGTGGAGTTCTTCAGGATTTGGGGATGAGGTAACTAGGTGTGTTGGAATGCCTGAACACAATGCACCCTGTTCTGATTTTCCCAACCCAATGCAGCTGCAGATGAAACAAAAGAGAATGATTTCATCTGTGCCTCGCATCACCAAATTATCAACAGATTGCTCATAAGTAATTCTTTAGATTTCACAGAATTAAGTTACATGGAGGGTAAAAAAAGTAAAATAAAATTTGGAAAAGCCTCGTCAATAAGATTAGTAGGAAGACATTCAGACCTTATCTCAAAATGCATTGAGTAATTGATGTTGCTAAGTGATAAAATGTCTAAGGCATTTTGCATCTGAGGTCTTACGAAGAGCAAAAACGAGAATGCCTAGTTCATGTGTCATTTGAGAGAGGAATATTGCCAAGAATGCCACTCATCTTCACATCGTGTCGGGAATCTTCGCAATCCATGTGCATCCAGGAGGCGTTCAGCCAAGGAGCCCTGCCTGAGCTCGTCACTGGAGTGTTGGCTAAGATTATGTGCTCATGCCCTGGAGTGAGGTCTGATCCCTTCACCTTGTGAAAGTGCTACCAACTGAGCCAGATTGATGAGCGCTGCACCACAGCTGTGATCCAGCGGGAGCAAATCGCATTTTCCAAAGTCCCAAACAGGATGCTCATAAAAATTCATGCTTAAGCAGAAATAGATTGTATTTTGGGAAATAAAATTTGAGGCAACATCAAGTGTGCATTTTGCAGTTGCCCTGCTCTGACAAGAATGTGTCAAATGATTCAATTGATGATTGAACGTTTCTGAAAATGCCTGAAGTTTGACTCAGGGCAATTCATTACTTCTGAGTTTACAGACAGATATAACAGCCAGTAAATCTAAGGGAGGAAAAGGATTGAAAGATTAACAAGGAGAAAACGACAACATGCATGAAGGAAACAATTGTCATTCTTACTTTTCTTCAAATGCAAAATGAACTGCCCTGTACATTACTTGGTAACACAATCCAGTCATAGAGGCAGAGAGATGTACATTACGGAAACAGACTCTTCAGCCCAACTCATCCATGTCAACCAAATATACTAACTTAATCTAGTTCCATCTGCCAGCATTTGGCCCTTATCCCTCTAGGCCCTTCATATTTATGTACCCATCCAGATGCCTTTTAAATGTTGCAATTGTACGAGCCTCCACCATTTCCTCTGGCACCTCATCACACCACCCTCTGTGTGAAAAGTTGCCCCGTAGATCCCTTTTACACCAGGGAAAAGACCTTGTCTATTTACCCTATCATGCTCCTCATGATTTTATAAACTTCTATAAGGTCACTCCTCAGCCTCCAACGCTCCAGGGAAAACAGCCCCAGCCTGTTCAGCCTCTCCCTGTAGCTCAAATCCTCCAACCCTGGCAACATCCTTGTAAATCTTTTCTGAACCCTTTCAAGTTTCACAACATCCTTTCTATAGGAGGGAGACCAGAATTCAATGTAGTATTCCAAAAGTGACCTAACTAGTGTCAGGTACAGCTGCAACATGACCTCCCAATCCCTTACAGGTCAGCACATCCCCTTACTTATTAGAAGCCAATCATTTATTTGAAAACAAGAACCAATTGTGTATTGTTAACCTAAGGTTCCCTTTATCAAGTTAATTTTTCTGTTAGATTTTGGGCTGTCAGCAACGTTTTCCAAACTTTATTTTACTTTTTTTTGCCAATGTGATTGTTTTGTTTGAATCTGCCCTGTATTTGAGCTGGATTGACCTTCTGTTTCAGACGACTTATCACATAAGCTGCAGTCAGCAGACAACTGATGTGATAGTGCTCTCCAAGAACGTTTCTAACCACTGTGGAATGGAGAACTTTCACAGAAATTGCAGACCGTTAAAACAATTTGATCTCACTTAAATGTGCCCTTCGTAAGAGAAAAAAAATGATTGAATGTTTTAGCCCCACAGAATGCAGCCTGTGAAGGGTGCTGAGTATGATTCACTCAGGCAAACTCAGTGAGTGATGAGATCAATCAGACCTCATGTTAGCCATTGCATGGGGCTCTGAATATCATCAGCAGGTAATTTCGATCCTTACCCTCAATCTCACAAACATGATGGATCAGAGAGCCAGAGTTGAGTTTTGAATCCATAAGACCTTTGAGATCCTTCATGCTGAGCTCTTGTTACTTTTATCATTCCCCATCAGGTAAAAGGCATGGATTTTTGGCTGGAGTATGTCACAATTGCCTATCGATACCAAGGGCAAGTGGCCATTATTTGTGCAAAAGCAGTCCACTGGTTGTAGAAGTCTCATATTTATTTCTACAGAGTTAACACCAGTCCAACACCGGCATCTGCATATCGTGGGTTTTTCTACAGGCCATGCTAAATTGTCCAACGTGCCTAGGGATGTGCAATCTGGGTGGATTGACCAGGCTAAATTACCCAAGGTATCCAGGGATGTGCAGGTTAGGGTGGATTAGCCATGGGAAATGGAGGGGTAACATGCTTATAAGGTAAGGGGTGGATCTGGGTGGGATGTAGACTCAATGGACTGAATAGCCTGCTTCCACACTGTACGGATTCTATGTTTCTATGGTTTCTGGCAGATCCAATTGTGTTGGCATTGTGAAGAATGCTGAGTATGGTTTACACAGGCAGGAAATCCGCACTCAGCCCCTCAGAGATTTGAGCTTTGTGCTGAGTTGAAATAGTCGCTGCTTTCATCTTTGCACAGGCCTCATAATGCAATGTGGGAATGATACCATGTTGGAGAGGATGTAAATATTCTTAAAGGACATACAAGGTCTTAAGAAACCAAGACCTATAAATAGAGAGGCGGGACATACCACCAGCACATCACCAGAGACTCTCACTGATGATGTTATGGTGACAAAATGTCTGGAAACAAATCTTTAAGCTCAGCGAGCTAATTTACATACTTATCATCAACCTGAGCTGTAAATCTTCTCAAAAATTGCTAACAGACAAGGTCTGTTTAAGTCTCGCTATTTGGTTTGTTAAGTTAAGTTCAATGCTTTTTAAAGATGAAGGAGACAGGCTTATTCTGTCAGTGAGAATTATAACAAACGTCTGCTTTGTCTGCATAATAGACTGATAATTTGAAGAATGGGTGTTGTTTTCATTATCAGGGTCTGCATGAGGGAGAGCTGTAAAAGACTGGGAGAATTTTAGTTGGCATCTCCACGTGGCTCCTGAGCTCTGCCCATTTGGGCAAAAAGTACTTGGGTAATACGTAGAGGGCAAGAGTTGGTATGGAGATGACATGGGTATACGTAGGCACATGGGGGTGTTTGAGGAGGCATGAATCAGCAGGGGAGGCAGATAAAAGGGATGAATGCTGGAAGGATTAACATAGGTCAAAATTTTTGACTCAGTCACTTTGGCAGTTGCTTGCTCCTGTGGCCATTTAGGATCTACTTGCAGGATCAGTGAGCCTGAATACATCTCACCCCTGTTTCCCTGACATGCAAAATGGGTCTAAAGTGGCCCTTTAAATTGAGGTAGGGCTAGCATTTCAAACGACCAATTTCAATAGTGAAACCCCTAAGGTATTTCGCTCCTGACCGGTTCACTTTTGGATAAGCTGACTAAGCCATTTTTCATCTGCATCTGCTTTGACTGCAGCAGCATCTCAGCTTGCATCCATTGTCCAGCCACATCTTTGAATGTGGTTCACACTCAGTGGAACAAAACATAGAGTCACCAGCACGGAAACAGAGCCTTCGGTCCAACCAGTCCATGCCGAACATAATCCCAAACTAAACTAGTCCCGCCTGCTTGCTCCTGGCCCATATCCCTCCAAACCTTTCCTATTCATGTACTTTCCAAGTGCCTGTTAAACATTGTAATTGTACCCACATGCACCACTTCCTCAGGAAATACATTCCACACACGAACCACCCTCTGTGTAAAAACATTGCCCCTCATATCCTTTTCAAATCTCTCTCCTCTCACCTTAAAAGTGTGCCCCCTTGTTTCAAAATCTCCTATCCTAGGGAAAAGACCCCTACCATTAACTCTATCTATACCCCTCATGATTTTATACACTTCCATCAAGTTGCCTCTCAACTCCCTACACTCCAGTGATAAAGGTCCCAGCCTATCCAGCCATTCTTTATAATTCAAGCCTTCCATACCCAGCAACATCCTGATAAATCTCTCCTGACTCTTCTTCAGCTTGATAACATCCTTCTTATAACTGGGTGACCTAATATGATGTACTTGACAGGAGCAAATTACTGCAGATGTTGGAAAATGTACTGGAAACAACAAATACTGGAGATCACAGCGGGTCACACAGCATCTATGGAGAGAGAGCAAGCAAACATTTCGAGTCGAGATGACTTTTCATCAGAGTCATGATCAGATATTCTTGATCATGAGAAACTTAAAGAAGATGATGAGAATGAGGATCCTTGAGGATTTTAAGTGGGCTATTTGATGTATTAGGAATCCTTCCCTGTTTAAACACGTCAGTGGGGAAGAAATATGGTTGATTATGAAATATTATAAGCAAATCACTTTCTATTGAACCAAGTTAGAAAGTGTTATCTTCAGGATTGAGTCCTTACAGATCTCTCAACTACATTTGTTGGCCATTTATTTTTCATGGTTACTGTACAATCTCCCCTGCATCAATCATGGTGATTTTGCAATTTACATGAAGTTACAATAACACAAGCATATGTTGGTGATTAGTGTAGATTACAGTTCCTGATAGCTCTAATATATGGTTTGAGTGCAATCACAATGGAGCGGGAGTGGGGGGAGCATTGTGTGAGGAGGCAAAGAGAGCAGAGTATTCCAGCCTTGATATTCCCATCTTTGCATTAATCTGGAAATGATTTGTCTGCATAAACAGGTTAATTTGTAGCTGGTCTCCGATTGCCAGTAAGATATCACACTGACCGCAAGGACTGGGTTCTAACACAAAAGGAATTGGCAAGTGTCAGATATGAAAGCTATTCAGGTCAAGATGCAGGATATGGGAGAAGGGCAGGCAGAAAATACTGGAAACAATTACAAAGAGCAACTCTTCTAGTGAATAATATTCCATTTCATGCTTGTTTTTTATTTAATGGATCTGATTTTTCTTACGTTAATCCTTTAAGTCAGAGGCCCATCAGATGGAAGAGATTCCCCTTCCCTCACTGTTTTTCAGTCTGCATGCTGAAGAGGGAAATTATTTGGAATTATGGGTTTTGGAGCAATTACAGACTGCAATCAAATTGAAAAATTCAGTCAGTTTATATACAGATCAGTAGATACATAAGAGTAAGTTATGGAAAGCAAAATAATCAAGAGATCCAGAGATAAAGGAAAATAAAAGCACTTGATATACTTTAATCATTACAAGACATTGGGTGAATTCTGACCTGCTGATTAAAAAAAGGAACAATTTCAGAGGTCAGTATCAGGATGACATTTCAGTTTCTCACAACAGGTGGTCTAACAGCCTCCATAAAATAAGCTCACTAATTCATGATGTACATCTCTATAACTCTATCTAGATAGAGTTATAGAGATGTACATCATGGAAACAGACCCTTTGCTCCAACTCATCCATGCTGATCTCATATCCAAAATTAACAATTTGCCAGCATTTGGCCCATATCCCTCTCAGCTCTTCCTAAACATGTCCCCATCCAGATGTCTTTTAAATGCTGTAATTGTACCAGCCTCCACCACTTCCTCTGTCAGCTCCCTCCATACACGCAGATGGACTGTTTCATGCATTTGGATCCGAATTAGGATCTTTAAAACTCCCTCCTCAGATGCTATGAGTCAGAGCAACGCCCATCATTTTTGGGCTGGATTGGATTCTGTTAATTGTCTTAATCAGGAAAAGGGAATTGTGTAAACTTGTACCAGCCTCCACCAATTCCTTTGGTGGCTCATTTCATACCCGTACCACCCTCTGTGTGAAAACGTTGCCTCTTAGGACTCTTTTATATCTTTTCCCTCTCACCCTAAACCTATGCCTTCTAGTTCTGGACTCCCCCACCCCAGGGAAAAGACTTTGTCTATTTATCCT
>NC_057723.1:76064304-76066008 GCF_004010195.1 Chiloscyllium plagiosum
TCAGCCTTTCCCTATAGCTCAAATCCTCCAACCCTGGCAACATCCTTGTAAATATTTTCTGAACCATTTTAAGTTTCACAACATCTTTCCGATAGGAAGGAGACCGGAATTGCACGCAATATTTCAACAGTGGCCTATCAATGTCCTGTACAGCCGCAACATAACCTCCCAACCCTTGTAAAGGAAAGCATACCAAATGCCTTTTTCACTACCCTATCTACCTACGACTTCATTTTCAAGGAGCTATGAACCTGCACTCCAAGGTCTCTTTGTTCAGCAACACTCCCTAGGACCTTACCATTAAGTGTACAAGTCCTGCTAAGATTTGCTTTCCCAAAATGCAGCACCTCGCATTTATCTGAATTAATGGATGGGTATATGAATAGGAAGGGTTTGGAGGGATATGGGCCGGGTGCTGGTAGGTGGGACTAGATTGGGTTGGGATATCTGGTCGGCATGGACAGATTGGACCGAAGGGTCTGTTTCCATGCTGTACATCTTTATGACTCTATGACTCTAAACCCACTGTATTACCCATTCCCATTCTTCAAACAATCCATTCCTAAAGGCAACATTAGAATTCTTTCTGAAGCCTTTGCTTATTTGTTGAGACTTGGTAACTTATGTGATCGTGAAATGAAAGAGATGGAGATAGGATTGGAGGAAGGAATTGGAGAAGGAGATGATTAGGCAAAATGGGAGGATATTTAATTGGGGAAGAGGAAACTATGATGCGATTAGACATGAGTTAGGAAGGAGCATGGATTGGGAGTAATTGTTCCATGGTAAAGGTACTATAGACATGTGGAGACTGTTTAAGGAACAGTTGTTGCAAGTGATGAATAAATATGTCCCTCTGAGACAGGCAAGAAGGGGTAAGATAAAGGAACCTTGGATGATGAGAGCGGTGGAGTTTCTCGCCAAAAGGAGAAAGGTTGCTTACATAAGGTGGAGGAAGCTAGGGTCAAGCTCAGCTCTAGGTGATTACAGGCAAGCAAGGAAGGAGCTGAAAAATAGTCTGAGGAGAGCCAGGAGGGGGCACGAGAAAGGCTTGGCAGAACGGATTAGGGAGAACACAAAGGCATTTTACACTTATGTGAGGAATAAGAGAATGGTCAAAGAAAGAGTAGGCCCGATTAGGGATAGCATAGGGAATTTGTGTATGGAGTCTGAGGAGGTAGGAGAAGCGCTAAATGAGTTTTTTTGCTTCTGTCTTTACGAAAGAAATAAACTTTGCTGTGAATGAAACCTTTGAAGAGCAGGTGTGCATGCTGGAATGGATAGAGTTAGAGGAAGCTGATGTGCTGAAAATTTTGTCAAACATTAAGATTGACAAGTCGCCAGGCCCAGACCAGATTTGTCCTCGGCTGCTTTGGGAAACGAGAAATGCAATTGTTTCACCTCTTGCGAAGATCTTTTCATCCTTGCTGTCTACTGGAGTCGTACCTGAGGACTGGAGAGAGGCAAATGTAATTCCTCTCTTCGAGAAAGGAAATAGGGAAATCCCCGGCAATTACAGACCAGTAAGTCTCACGTCTGCTGTCTGCAAGGTGTTAGAAAGGATTCTGAGGGATAGGATTTCTGACCATCTGGAAGAGCATGGCTTGATTAAATACAGTCAACACGGCTTTGTGAGGGGCAGGTCATGCCTCACAAACCTTATCGAGTTCTTTGAGGATGTGACTAGAAAAGTTGATGAGGATC